>NC_134704.1:179235824-179473324 GCF_043290135.1 Rhipicephalus microplus | reverse complement strand
TATTTGTACCGCATTGCGTTCCTGTGCCGAAGGCTGATGTGCCTGTGTCGTGTGGTTGGCTTGTCCCGTAGTCGCTACTCTATCAGACCACGAGCCAAGCCAAGTCGCCGAAGAACGCCGCTGCGCATATGCGCGACCGTGCCAAGTAGCAGTACACACCATTTCTGTGACAAATTGTAGGTATAAAAACCACGTCGCTTCAAAAGCTTGGCAACCTGGAAACTGCGTGCATGGTTTCACAAGAACGCAGAAAAGTCGCTCAAAACACCATGACGAGCATGGGATTGGTTTGAGTTACTATGAGAGACAATCTTCTCATCCGTACAATTATCTCATTTCATGTTCCGGGCAGTTGTCGGTTCCTTTAAGTAATCACAACATATAAACGGAGTGAATGATGATGAGTTGGGCGAAGCATCCATTCATCCGCCCATGCTTCTCTCCGTCCGTCCAAGCTTCGTCTGTGCGTTCACTCTTGCTTCCGTCCGTCCGTGCGTTCGTCCATGTGTCGAGCCTCTGTCCGCGCGTCCATTCGTTCAGATGAACCAATGAATGGACACACGCCGTGAGGCACAAAAACGACGTGAGGACATTCTCATGACATCAAAACCCTCCTGAGGAGCCGACCATTACATCGCCTTTGAAAAAACCGACATTCTGACAGCCGAAACTAACCAACATACATCCGAAGTCCTGAAAACAACTTGAACAGTTCAAAAGATAACCTACCGTCTGTTTACATCCACGGCCTAACAGCAGCAAGAAAATCAAGCCAGCGTGAGAGTTCAACGATCCTCGGCGCTGCACCGTGCTCCCAATTGGGATGCCGAAATTAGGTGCCTTCTTCTTTTTCTAACCACTACCACCGCCACTACGCTCTCACCACGACAGAAGACGCACTTTCCCTCTTTCTCCCCAGCTGGGCCGTCAAAGAAGAAGGAACCGAGGTGGTTCCAGAACATCGCAAAATAAACCGACTTTCGACAGGAGCATTGCGAGAGTCTAAATAATCACCAAACCAAACTGGCAAATTCTTCAAAGTGGGCACCTTTAGACGTGGTATGTATCACGGCCATTACAGGTTACTTTCACCAGACTGCGCTGCAGAATTGCGAAGTTCAAGTATTACTTATACCCGGGTCCCAAGGGGAATCTAGTGTCATTTACAGCGAATATCATTCGCTTGTAATATCATTTGTTTGCTGTCACACAGAGAAAAAAATTCCATTGCATCATGTCACGGGGTCGTGACATTAAGACGTGGTAATGAAAATGACATTGTTGGTCGAATGGCTGGGTTCCCGAAACACATTGAAATTTGATTTCGGACCAAATGCGTATTCTTGAGGCCAGGGACTTTGAGGGAGATGGCTGAAAACTTACGTTTACGTGACTTTTGTAATTTGTATATATAATATCCTTCATTATATTACCCTAATACTAGCTTAATGACGCAACAGCAAACGCGAAATGCCGAGAATTTCTGAAAGAATGCTACCCCCAACTACAGCTTCTCGACGCCGGCCATGTTTCATTCGTGTTCTGTTGTCATTTTTGCCTGCATCGTGCGTGTTGATGCTCTGATTGCACGCGTTCTGGTCGTCAAGGTGCGGGAAGGCAGACAAAGAACTTGATTAAACTCGGAGACGACGCTCACTCTCCTTAGTGGTCCACATCGGCGGGCAGTACCCACGACGGGATGGGGAAATGCATCGCCTCGGCCATTTCATAGGCTCTCTGGACGGTGAGTACATGAAATTGCGGCCGTCGTCTCACTGCTGCGGCCGGGAGTGTCTGCGCCCCCGTTTCAGTTCACTTCATGTCTGTAAAAAAATCCACCGTGTTCTTTTCTTAGACTACATTGATTCGAAGTTAGGATAATGTATTTTGTAATAAAGTCCACTATTCTTTTGGCAATAAGCTTTCCAGAGTGTTCACACATGATAGAATTGTTATAGGGTGGTAACTTGCTGTGTTCTCAGAGCATTCGCCTTTTTGGATTGGGGTCACCCTTCTAAGCTGCTCGGGGTGCACGCCGGTCGTGAACGACAGGCTGAAGATAACAGCTAGAGGAGTGGTTAAGGTTTCGACATTGTCCTTCACTATTTTAATTGGTGTTTCATCATGTCCCATGGCCTTGTGTGAAAACGTCTGACATACAATGACAATAATTTCTGCTGCAATAATTTCACGAAAAAACAAAGCATCCTCGTGAACCGCAGGAAATGTTGAGTTATGTTTTTCGGTTGTACTTCTTGACGACTACCTTCCTATGGTTACGAAATCATCATTAAAAAGTTCCGCTAGCTCATGTTCATTGCAACCACTTAAATTTGATAAAACAGGTTGTCGAGACTCTGAATTTTCTACTACATTTATTATGCATCAATTTTCCTTTATGTCGCCGTTCGCACTCATGATAATGCTACCATAATATTCTTTTTTTTTCATTTACTCATAATCTAAAACGCCACATTGGACGTGTTTTTATACAAATCTTTATAATAAGCGTTAGTCTTATTTTGCTTAATTTTGGCAAGCCAGTGTTCTTTTAGTCTAACAACCTTGAATATTTCTTGGTTCATCCAAGGGTCAATTGATGTAGAAAAGTACTATGATCTGCGAGATTTGCATCTGCTTTTATGCATAGTGAATGCAACAGTGATAAGAAATTTGCGTAGGCTGCGTTCGCATCTGTATCACATGAACATAAATACTGTGTTTCTTGGATTGCCCGTTCACTCTTCCCGTAATCAATCCTAAACGGTTATGTGGTAGTCGGTTTCCCTGCGTGTATATTAGTGCCATACGCATAAATAAAAGTCAGGAAATGGTTTGACACGTTTTCAGATTTCACTCCGGCAGTGATAGCTTCACTATCAATGTTTGACAAAATGTCAATTGTTCTGGATGACGTTGGTGTAACTCTCGTTGATGCTACAAGATGATTTCTAAAATCATATCCCAAAACCAAATGTTCGCACTCCACGATTACTTGTTTGCTTGTGTCTATATATTTGTGTACAACTTTTTTTTACTTTTAAACTGCTCTAAAGTATGTTCTAATTTCTCAAAAAAAAAATGGTTGGATCCTCGCGTCTGATGGCCTGTATATGATGCATAAGATGTCCACAATTACGTTTTTCTGCATCTCAACTACCAGCACCTCTGGCTCTCTTAATGCGTTTCCGCATATTTCTGTGGTTCTTCAAAAATTACTCGGGATGGTATATACAGCGCCACGCCACCGCCTCGGGAATGAGATTGTCTAGGAAGGGAGACAAATTGGTAGCCAGTGATGTTTATGAATTCACCATCTTTTAGCCATGTTTCAGATATTGCTATAACATCCTATTTCACACTTTGGTGACTGATAAAGCCTGTAATTTTGTCATAGTATTGGTTCACTCTTTTTAAGTTAATTACAATGCAAAAGACGTAGGATGGTGGGGCTGTCGGATTATGCGTAATCGTGCCCATTAACACGCAGTTTCAGTACAAGTAGTCAGTCAAACTAGACAATCTTGTAAAGTCCGTGCAAGGAACTACGTGAATTCGCAAGTTTCACCGCCTAGAGAGGGCGCTAGTGCTAACCCAACGTGGCTGTCGTTTGGGGGATTGCGCAGCCGGCGCACCGCCACCGGTGTACCCATCACTTCGAACTGCGTGGTATTTTCGGTTGCAGCCACCGTGTTGTCAAGGCTTTGCTGAGAAGGTCATTGACTTTAGCATGTATCATATCCCACAGTGCATGTTAACAACCGCATGCGCGGCGTATTAATAAAAGGAAAAGAAGTTTTGAACGCTGGGGACATGGACTGCTGCGGTGTGAAGGAATGCACGTACAGCTTTGTGAATGCTGCTCGCGCCACGGACGAGAAAGATTAAGCTGCCGTGCTCGTGCAGAGCACGAAACCTCGCCTTTGACTGCATGGCGTCTGCACAGCGGCATCCAACACATCTCGTGATTCTTGCAGCTCAGCAAGCAAACAACAAAGAGTGAATCATTGCCACTACAACTCGCAGTACCGAATTCAGAATAATAATAGTGAAAATTACCAGCGACTAAATATAAAGCACCAGCGAACCACCAAAGTGAGGGTGACTGAACGATGACATGAGCTGGCTGCATGGGCATCGCCCAAACGACAGTTAAGATGGCTGCCGCATGGTGGCGCCACCATCTGTGACATTTGCAGTAAACACTAGTATTTTCCGCTTTTTCAGCCAGTGTTTTGGACTAGGAAAACTATGTCACGTGCTGCCGTGCCTACGCAGCGGCGAGGATGAAGAGAATGCAATCGAACAAATTAGTTTTTTTTGTCATTCGATATAGTAGCATCATTCTTCCATTAATTTCAGTTTTCTTTAATTTTACATGTTTAAAATATTACTTGCCATACCTCAGGAATTCAACTAATTTCTTGAATAAGTGAATTAGTTTAACAAGCAAGGCACTGCCCGATTATGACCTATCCATTTGGCCAATCTGGAGACATCCATTGTGATAGTGACTGACGCTTCTGTTTATGAAGAGAAGGCTGGCGTAGGAATCGTATCATACTCTCTAGATTGAGCTTTCTCAATCTGATTACCCAACTTAACCCCTGTTTGCCAAGCTGAGCTACTGGAAATAGTCCTAGCATTGCGTAAAGTGCCCCAAGATCAATCAGCGGTGATTGTTCTAACAGACTGCCTCTCGGTCTGTACTGCCTTAAGCTCACCAGCTTTTTCGCGTACCTTCGAAACTTTCTACTCGCTCATTCCTAGACATGTGCCACTCGTTCGACTAGTTTGCGTACCGGGCCATAGAGGTTCAGCTCTCAATGCACTAGCTGTATCTTCCCTTGGTTGTCTTGTTTTAACTATTTTGCCTACGTCGGAATATATCACAGCAGCACGCTTTGAAAAACGCACAACGGCCAATAACTTCGAAAAATCGCCTTTGTTTTTATCAGACTATCCACAGCTAAAATTCCCTAGGAAGAACAAGTGGTGTTCATCAAGAAAGGAAGAAATAGTAATTACATGGTTGCGTTCTCGAGTCCCTTCATTGGACTTTTACCTTCAAAGGTCGGGTCTGGCACAGTCGCCTTTGTGCCTTTATTGTAATGAGAGTGAATCTTTGGAGCACTTCTTTTTTTCACGCCGAAAATTCAAAAGTCAAAGAAAAATCTACTAGAAGAACTCCTACGAAAGTTGGACCTAAACTGGACACTTCCGCTGATTCTTTCATTTGGCGCCGTCGCATTAGCTTTCAGCCACAGGAGCGTTTTTACCGCTGTTAAAATTTTTTTACGAGAATCTAAAAAAAAATGGAATGCTAAACATTGATAAATTCAGTTCTTTTTTGTATAAATTTTTTAGCGTTTCTTCTTTTCCTTTTCAATGTTTTTTGTTTGTTTGTTTGTTTATAATTCTAAAACCTTTAAATTATTAGCTATTTTACCTAATTAATCCAACCCTCCATTACAAGCAGTGAATTACATTAAAAAACAAGGCACCGTCCCATTCATGGCCTATTCCGCTAGGTGGGTTGCGCCAAGGTGTTGAGGAACCAACCAACCAACCAACCCGGTAGCGCCAAGCTATTGAGGAACCTACCAACCTTCTTTTACTTTCTTCTAGAGTGGTGACTCCGGACGGAATGACATTCTATAAGCTTCCACAGAACACTCGCACCGAGCCAACTAACTCCTGACTCGCCTATCACCATGACGCAATTACCTGGTGAAAACGCGGCACCCTGCATCCTTCTATCACCAGACTTTCCTGAATTTTGGCCAGAAAGACCAGCTTGTTGGCTCTTCGAGACGGAGGCTGGTTTCCACCTGCGCAACAACGTCTCGCAGCAGGAAAGGTATGCCATCACGGTAGCCATGCTTCCTCCTGCTCAGCGATACATTGCGCCTACTCCTGGACCACAGGCATACGACCACCTTCGAGGTTTGGTGCTAGCTCTACCTCAACCGGCAGTGAGTGCTACGTCACTACCACGCTGCCGAAATAAGCGAACTCGAGTTGTTCGACAGGACTAGGTTTTAGCTCTGCGGCATCAGGCAGTTCGCAGATGACCACGCAGACATTGCATTACATGGTTTTCGATTACGCACCCAAGACGGCACTGAGCCCGTCAAGGGCCACAAATCAGTGTCACGTCACGCCTACAGCTTTTTCTGACATAGCTGCCATCACAATCACGCAGCCGCAACAAGACAAGTCCGGTTCCACTGGGTTTGAGTGATACAGCATCAATCGATTCGCAGGTAGCTATGCAGTCATCGCAAAACATCGCTTTCGATGCGGCTCCCAAGACGACGCTGTGCACGTCACGTGCTACGAATGAGTTGTCTTACGCCAACAGCGTTGTCTATATACTACACCTGCTAACGCCGTCGCAAGCGTCTTTCAAACTCAGAGATGTAGCAGCGACATTATCATGTCATGTGCCAGCGCCACCGGCCGTACAAGCTAGCATTCGCTGAAGCTGCTTTTCCTTCGTCAAGTGAGGAGACAGCTTTGTCCAATGTCGCCACCGTGCCACTTGAGCCTTCGCGACGCTCACAGCGGCCGTGCTGACGGATGATTACTCCTGCGGACCACCTGCTGCGCTCCCGTTTAAGCGCCGACACTGCCGCGCTGCTTCTGTTCGTGCAAGACGCCATCTGAGACGCTTCTTGCACCACCGCATCTCTGTTATTGTTCGATTTGCAAGTGGCGTGTGACCGAAGCATAAGCGTGAACGCCATGTCTCTTTCATCCTGGCCACCCATTCTTTCAAATCACAACGACGTCACTGGCCTGCGAGAGAGCCAACTCATGCTGAACGACACCGGGTTCACGGCAAGGTGCAGGCGACAGTTGTATCCACGCGTCTCGCACGCACCTGGCTCGTGTTGTTCACGCAGGATGTCTCTCTGCCCTCGGCGCAACTCACAGCCTCCCGAAGAAAGTTGAGTACCCTTTGGCCACTCCGTTTTCTCAACCTCAGGACTGTCTAATGGCCACATTTGGACTCCGTATGCACGGCGGAAGGCCTTGTCGCGTGCTGCCGTGAGGATGAAGTAGACGTACGTACGAAGAGTAGCACACGCAGACCATAAATTATTATAAATTATAAATAAATTAGTTGGATTTTGTCATTTAATGCATCCTTCTTCCTCCACCACTCCACTACACCCACGCAATCTTCCAGCCCTTTCTTTCTGGCAATTGTCATGTCTAGTAATGCTTTGTTCTCTGGGCAAAGGTGCTCGTCGTCGTATACACAGGACTGGTGCTGGGAAGCTCATTTCATTGCTTGTAAACCTTTTTTTTTTTTTGCGCTCCTTGAAGCACTTTGCCCCGTGTAGTTCTACATAAAAGTTTAATGACTATGTTCTTTATTTCGTTTGTGGACACGCGATGCCCTACGTCAATGTCACTTGGCGTGATCTGTTTCGACTTTCTGACCGATTATCTGATCCACTTCGACCAGTTTCTCGTTAGGCAATCGAGGAATACTTTTGGTTTTCATATGATTGTTCCTGCTGCACTGCTTAAGCTCGGTAGGGTCTTTCTGTGGGGGGCTCCGGAAATTTCGACCACCTGGGATTCTTTAACGTGCACACAAATCTGAGCACACGGGCCTGCAGAATTTTCGCCTCCATCGAAAATAGAGCCACCGTCGCCGGGATTCGATCCCGCTACCTGCGGGTCAGCAGCCGAGTACCTTAGCCACTAGACCACCACGGCGGGGCGTGTAATAGAAGAGTACGCGTTATTAGCGCTTCAGTGGTTATAGCTTTCCCGGGCCCAGCCTTTCCTCAAGATTCTGTTATATTAACTCTATGGTGATGCGATTAATCTTCTAACTACCCGTAATAATAATTGGTCCTGCCAAGCTGGCAAGAGCACGCTGGGACAGCGTTAAAAATTATTGTTTTCTCTACCGCATAAAGGCCACGTATAGAAACAGCCCTCCTGCAGAGCCGTCATGCCTAACTGCATGCAGGCTGTGCCCGAAAATATTTTACTTAAAATCCCGGCTAAGTGTGCTCACTCTTATTCCGAAGGCCACTTCGAATAGGGCCGCTTCCTCTGGAACATGATGGCAGAGCCACGTAACAAGCAGGGGCCATATTTTGACCGAATTTTCTGCCTGCGAGCGTGTATTCATGACTGGACTGAGAGTGCAGTTTACGCTGAATATGGAGATTTCACGTCGCGGACAGACTATTTTTGGAACACCGGCCAAGTAGGGGAACATGAAGCGTTGAAGCAGTTTCTCACAAAATTGGCGAACCAAGATTGATTACCGGAGTTGTCACAATACCAGTTCATCTTCAGATGAAAAGCATAAGCGGCCCGACTGTGCATTTGACACGACCAGCCGTTTTTCTGGGCAATGTTCTGCTGCTACGCGCCTTTTTTTTTTTTTTTCAAAAATTGTCACGCGACATGCAGAGGTTTCCTGTTAGCTCGATTTCAGTTTCACTCGAATCGTGGCCTAGAATTTTGGTTACTATAATAAATTACGTGTGTTCTTATGGCATTGCTTTTCAATAAATATGTCATAAATTTTTCCGTCCTAGAACCTATAGATAATATCCCAAATACAAATAATTCAAAAGTTAAATAATGAATATTTGTCAATTACTCCTTGCAATGCCACTTTAGGTGCGGCAAGTTTTTCACTAAGACGGAATCGGCGCTGACTACATGGGCCTGTCGTCCTCACACTTTTATAGCACTCGTATGACATTTTCACTTTAAAAATCTGTATTAGTAAAAAAACACGTATTTACATATGATAATATGGCGCGTATAAATGACGCTCACAATATAAATAATTCTTCACTACATTTGCAGAAAATGTAGCGCTAAAAGAACGAGCCAGGATAACGAATATTTTCTGCTTAAATAACAATGCCTATTTTTCAAGTACCGAAGTAGCTACTGCTCTAAAGCAAAAACTCTACATGCGTTAGTATGGTGGCTGTACACAATAATGCAGCGCATAAGTAAAAGCCTACGTTAACCATTGCATCACAGATATGTCTTTTGAGTGGTGTGGGAAGCGAACTACGACATCGTTATGTTTGTTTTTTTACAGATATAATTTACATGCATCTCACAAGAAAGGTGTGCAGGAAAGTGCTCAACAGAAATTTCATGACTGTCCGCTCTTTGTATTTTTGAGCTCAAATAGAACACTGTCATTTGACTGAAGCAACCTATTTCAGAAGCGAAAAAGATTAACCTTCGTTTTAGTTGCTTTAGATTTGCCCTTAATTAACAGAGACCAGATGGATAACCTTTCCAGCAGTTCGTCATTACATAATATTGGTAAGTTCAACACATCAGTTTTAGATATTATTGCAGAGAAGTATTCAGCATATAAATGAATTGAGCCTGAGGCTCATGCTTTTTTTTTTTACACTACGCGTGACAATACTTATACACTAAGCTCTCCTCCTACTCGTGGTATATAGACCAAATTTGTTAGGCAAGACGAGATGCGACTTTTCAAGCGCTGGAACCAAGCACTAATATATTTAAGCAGAGATAAACAGCTACCAAGCATTCAATATTTATTACAACCAACAGGCAATGAATCCCGCGAAAATATAGGGGAAGTAATTATGACATACACACGCGAAGGCAATAAAGTGAACGAAAATACCGAACCTTCCAGCTTCGAATAACATGTCCGTCTCCTGTATAATACATTTAAATTGCGGTGACTGCTTGCTGGTTGTCAATTATGTCGTGTTTAACAAAAAATAACACAGCAATTAAATTTCCCCTTCTTTCGTGACCACGTACTCTATAACATTTAACACTACCAAGTGGCATGTTATGGTGGAGGCAGTGAAAATCCGTACTAAAATAACGCAAGCATAATGACTTTCCTCGTTATATTTCATGCTACGTTTTCCTTTATCGTCAGTAGGACTTCCTTTGTTGATATACTATTGCTAAATTCGCATTTTTTTTTACTATACATACATGAAACGTATCAAAAAAAAAACTTTCATACGACAGCGTATAACTTTTCGATGCCCCCCAAACAGTGGCAACACCAAAATTGACTTTTATCTAAGTCATTATGATTCCCACCTTTCACGATTATCAAAACAAGCATGATTCATTCTGACATTAAACATGACATTAAAGTGTTACATTAAACACATGAGTGCTGCTTAAATTTTCATTCCTGAAAGTGAATGTAAGTTGTACTGTGTCAAGTCCTAACGGTATGTTATGAATGTCTAAGGCATCATTCCTTGTAAACAAATTGAATGCACTTCATATACTCCAGCTGCATCGTGGCAGGTTCATTGTGAGACGGGATGAGAAGCAGTTCACCAGAAGTGCCGCTCTGGGTTTGTTTCGGTCATAATTGTTTTCTCCTTCGACCTGAATGAACCAGTTGTTGTGATGTAATAAGCGTGTTCAGCTACTCTGTTGAATTAAGCCCATCAGCATAAAATATCTTACTATAGACGGGCAAAAGAGGCATCTTTATATTGTGCTACTCGCACTAAAACTGCATCCCAAAGAGGAAACATGTGCTGCCCGAGCCTACTAAATGCCGGGAAAGCAAGACGATGGAAATAAGCATCGCGATTAATGTTTATATGAGAAATGAGCGTTGACTGGGTGTTTCCCTGACCTGAGGTCTAGGAAAAGGAGTGTGTCTGGCAGCATGGAGCGCTCGATGGTTGCGATATTGTTGTGTGATAGGTCCAGCTGGAAGAGGCGGTATAGCATGGCGAAAGCACCGTTCTCAATGCGATTGATGCGATTGCCCCTGAGCAGCAGGGAGCGCAGGCTGCCACTCAGTTGCGCCTTGAACCACGAGGCACGCACTGTGGTCAGCTGGTTGAAGGACAGGTCCAGCATCTCCAGTGCCCGCAAGTGGCCCATCCTGCGCGTACCGTGTTAGTAGAAAACGGGATTACATTTTTTATAATACTGTAACCCCTCATGAGCTGTTACAGGGGCCCACAAACGACTGGATAGATCTTGTACCATAGCACGTGGTAGAAATGGTACACGTATATGTGGTGCAAAAGGAAACTTGAATTCATGAATCCTTGTACCACAGTCTAAAATGACATACGAATGACACTGATGCTGGACGGCGCATCTACAAACTATGGATCTACGTTTATAGTTTCGTGGAGTTTTGGTACAATTTCGCTACTTTACTTCGTTGCATCATATGATGATCTGTTTCTACTAATATCGCGCAGCGCAAGAAAACGACGGCAAGAGAAGATACATCAACGACATTAGACGGTGCTATATATGTCCATACATGAAGACAACAAAGTATATATCAAGACATGTACTATAACTAGCCCACTAACAGATCCTTATAGATGATTGTTGACCAGTATCAAGAATGCTATTTCACCACGAGTGTTTTCCACAGGGTCATATCATCAGCCTGACAACGCCCACTGCAGGGCAAAGGCCTCTCCCATGATCCTCCAATCAAACTGATCTTCTACTTTCTGTCGCTACCTTATACCTGCGAACTTTTTAATCTCGTCGGCCCACCTAGTTTTCTTTTTCCCCTTCGTGCGTTTGCTTTTTCTGGAAATCAGTCACTTACCCTTAATGACCAGATGTTATCCTGCCTACATGTTATATACGTGCCCGGCCCATGTTCCTTTCTGTTTGATTTCGACTATGATATCTTTAACCTCTGTTTGTTTCCTGAACCACTCTGCTCTTTTCTTGTCCCTTAAGGTTACACCTATCACTTTCCTTTCCATCACTCTCTGCGTCGTCCTCAATTCAGGCTGAACCCTCTTTGTAAGCCTCCAGGTGTCTGTTCCGTAGGTCAGTAGCGGCAAGATGCAGCTGTTATACACTTTTATTTTGAGGTTTGGTGGCAGATTACCATTCATGATTTGAGAATGCTTGCCGAATGTGATCCACCCCATTCTTATTCTTTTAGCTATCTCAATCTCGTGGTTCCGCATGGCGGTTACTACCTGTCCTAAGTAGACATATTCCTTTATAACTTCCATCGTCATACGATTCATTTCTTCCAAAGCATGCCCCATTCAAAACAAGGTACTAATAGCAACAATTAATGATTAAAAGCAGACAATACAAGGGCTAGATACACTCTAATGTACCTCACATTATGTACCGTGAAACTAAGTGCTAAACTGTGTCAGAGGGATAGGTATACTCATGCCTCCTCTATTTCATTCAATGTCAGTACAAACGTGCACTCTTCAACGGGATTTCAGAGAGTGGTCGTCATGCGACGTCACAGGAGGGGTAGGGTTGCTTGCATCACAAATGCATCCGAGCGCTTTTCCACGGAAACGCTATAGACGTGTGTCCCTCTCCATTATCATACGTCTGTCAGATTTGCTCCTTCATGCTCCTTCTTTGTGGCTGGAAGCAATGCTGCCGCCAAATCACAGAGCTATAGTTATGCAGCAGCGTCACCGGTACGCGTCCCCATTGGTTTCCCGCATAGTGCCACGAACGGCGACACGCTATCTGAAAACGCCGTATCACTTACAGAGCCAGCGTGACCACCAACATTATGATAACGAGGAATGCAAGACGCCGCCCTACGGATATGTACACAAATGAACATAAAATTTCTTTATACTATTGCCGTCGTGAGACACTGCATTAAGGGCTCTCTTGGCCATGACCACATAGCATAGGCGAAGGCTAGGTGATGGGCGAAAGCAGAAAAGGGCTGGAGGAGAGGGTGGTGAACAGCTAGATCGGGCGCATCTGGCTGTCATTGACAAAACAGAGGAGGCGCTGGGTATAAGGCTATTGCTGCTATTGGGGACGTGCCTGTGAAAGGGCTGCGAGCTGTTGAGCGCACACCGTCGCAGGGCCAGAGAGCGCAGAGTGTCGTGCAGTCCGAGCAAGGCGTCGTCGCTGTCCCCCTGCACGAAGCTGGACAGCGGTGTGTCCCACAGGTGCACCTCGCTTACGCGCACGTCCAGGAACAGGTTGCTCGGCAGGTGGCCTAGCTACGCACACACACACGCTCCGCGTCAATGCATGGCACACCATACGTGCACATTTCACGCATACATTCGAGCGCTATCGTGGTTTCGGCGTGTAACATTAGCAACGAGGGACGCTGTTGTTTCTTTTCTAAGCACTTCCGGATTTCTGAATGTTCAGAAACAGTCTCCTAAAAATAAAGCTGTAACAAAATCGATGGTTCAAGTTAAAAGCTACATTCTAAGTATGACATCAGAGCATAGGTTCACTTAAGGCTCAATTAACTGTCAGGATATTGACACAATGTGACTTCAAATTACGCGCGCTAGCCGATACTTGTGCCCTCTAGATGGTTTGCGACGCACGAGCCTGAGGGACCCAGCTGCGCGCAAACCGTGTTGGAAAAAAAGAAGAGCGTAGAAGGAGAGGCAGAAGTGAATCCTCGAGACAATCTAGCTGTGTTATTATTCTCGGGCACAAGTTCACCCTGCCTACGTTAGCCTATTAAAAGAGTTCATTGAAGAGTTCGTTACAAATCTGGTGGAAGTGCTGGGTGTGATGCCAAGCCCATCTCGAGTGACGGAGCACAGTCCAGAGCCACAGCGATTTCGACCCAATGAGCTGACGCCTGTTCATCAGCGCTGCAGTCGACACCTACGTGGTGAGGGTCCTGAATTTTCACCTTTATCGACTTCCCTTAGAACCTAAACGGCTGTGAACGGGTACGCAACCGACATGACAGCTCAGGTCACTCCAGCCAACATTCTGGGGAACCAGCCAATGCTACCAAAGGCTTTCCACGGTGAAAGCTACGAATACGCCGAGGACTGGCTTGCAGTCTCTGACTATGGGACCTCTTACTGTATATCATGCACATGTATTCGTCTTCATTTAGCACAATAAAACCTTCTGTTCTGTTCTGTTGAGCACTTTGAACGCGTCGCAAAGGCTAACGGATGTGGGGAAGAGCGCTAATTTGGAAGTGTTTACTTTGCACTGGAAGATAGCGCACGAGCGTGGTATGAAAACCATGAAGCTACCTTCCGGTCGTGGAATGATTTTCGACGGGAGCTGCTCGCTACTTTTCCGAACACAGACCGCAAAGAGAGAGCTGAAACTGCGCTCCAGACAAGAAATCAGCGAAATAACGGAACTGTCGCCATGTATATGGAAGACATGTCGCGCCTATTCCACCGAGCGGATTCAAATATGAACGAAGACAGGAAGCTGCGCCATCTGATGCGAGGCGTCAAGCAAGAACTCTTTGCCGGACTAATTCGAAGCCCGCAGCGCACGGTCACCAAGTTTCGTTCCGAGGCGACTACAATGGAAAGGACGCTACAACAGCGAGCAAGGTTATACAACCGGGATGCGATCGTCACTTCCTTAGACATGTTGCCACCAGTCTTCGGTAACGGCATGGAAGCACTACGCGAGCTGGTGCGGTTTGTTATGCGAGAAGAGCTGCAGAAGCAGCGTCTTGACCAGAACGCTCCAATGCTTTGGTCTCTGACCGATGTGATCCGTGAGGAGGTCAGGCAGGCGGTACGCGAACCTTCGAGCAACGCACAGCCAGGGCCGCTACTACAACAGAAGACGAGATTGACGTATGCTGATGTGCTACTACGAGGACCTCCAGGACGTGCGGACGTCGTGGCGGCTACACCTATGCAGTACCCGATGCCGCCGAGCACCCTGCAGCCAACGCCAGAGAGGAGACTAAGAAAGAGCGATGTCTGGCGCACTCCCGACAGGAGACAGGATACCGCTGTGTTACCACTGTGGGGAGCCTGGTCATCTCTGCCGAACGTGCCACTACCGCCAGGCAGGACTACGTGGTTTTCCTGTTAATGCACCTCGACCACGAAATGGTGAACGTTCCTTCGAAATTGAAGAATACCTGTCAGGTCGTCAAACCTCAAGTGGCTTCCGATGACACCAACCTCATGCAACGACAACAGGGAGGTATAGGTAGCCTAGCCCCCGACCTTCAGCAAGCTCCCCAAGGTCTCGTTCCCCAAGCCCGCGTCGGGAAAACTAGAATCAGTGACTTGTGGAGGCAAGGCCGCTGTCGACGCTAATGCAGAAAAACCTCCATTGCTGACTCTGAACGACGACCGATTCAGATACCGATGCTTCGATAGTGACGTTGCTTCCGATTTACGCGTGTTCATTGACGGCTACGAAGTCATCGGACTGGTAGATACAGACACAGATTATTCAGTGATGAGTAGCGGACTTTCTAAAATACTGAAGAAAGTGCTGACTCCTCGGAAGGGACCACAAGTTCGCACAGCAGGAGGGCACCTCATCTACCCTACTGGAATATGCACAGCAAGAATCGGAATACGGGGTTTCACGTACGTCGCCAGTTTTATTGTGCTGCCGGAATGCTCAAGAGACTTGATTATTGGCATGAATTTCTTACGAGCTAAAGGCGCTGTATTTACCTTGCGAGAATGTTCCGTCTCACTCTCGACTAGGCACGCGATTGCTACCTTTGAAATGGAAGAAAACATATTGGACCTTTGTATTGCGGATGATGGCGTCATAATGCCGCCAAGATCGAGCATATCTGTCGCAGTAACCAACAAAGCATTCAGTGAATTCGAAGGATTTGCTGACAACAACACTGCCTTACTACTTCAAAAAGGTATCTGCATGGCATGAGGCCTTGTTAAGTTACGTGACGGATGTGCAAATGTTCTACTCACAAACTTTGGAAATGAGGTGCAGCACGTTGCAAAAGAAACCATCATCGCCAGTCTGAATGATTTCCTCCAGGTTACGTAGCTGTGCACTTTAGAAACCAATGACTCTGATTTCGAAGACGTGGAGTCTGTCCTTGCAGCCATCAACATCGAGCCAGGCCTACTACCAAGCGAAAAAGAGCAAATAGAGGGTCTTTTAAGGGAATTCACCGAATGTTTCTTGTTGTCATCTAAGGTTCGACGCACTCCTATCACCAAACATCGCATCATTGTCGAAGAGTCCATAAGGCCAATACACCAGCATATCTACCGAGTGTCACCAAGAGAAAGAGAAGCTATTGGTAATCAGGTTAAAGAAATGCTCAAAGACAATGCAATCCAGCCTTCAAGTCCATGGGCGTCACCTGTTGTTCTTGTGAAGAAAAAAGACCAAACCTTACGTTTCTGCGTTGATTATCGGAAGCTGAATGCGGTCACCAAACGGGACGTTTATCCTCTGCTAAGAATTGATGACACTCTGGATAGGCTGCGAAATGCCAGGTATTTTTCCTCATTGGATCTTAAAAGTGGGTATTGGCAGATAGAAGTTGACGAAAGAGATCACGAAAAGACAGCGTTTGTGACACCGGACGGTTTATACGAGTTCAAGGTACTCCATTTTGACCTTTGTTCAGCACCCGCCACATTCCAACGGATAATGGACACAGTGCTTTGTGGTCTTAAATGGCAGTCATGCCTGGTTTATCTCGACGATGCTGTAGTCTTCTCTGCTACCTTCGAGCAACATTTGGAAAGGCTCCGGGCCGTGCTCACTGTGATCAAATCAGCGTACTTGACGACAAAACCGCAGAAATGTCATTTCGGCTTCCGTGAGCTCCTTTTTCTCGGCCATGTCATCTGTGCCGAAGGCGTCCGCTCAGACCCTGCAAAAACTGAGGCCGTAGCAAGATTTCCGAAGCCAACAGACAAAAAGGCTGTTAGGCGATTTTTAGGTCTCTGCGCCTATTATCGACGGTTCGTTAAAAAATTTCATGAATTGCTGAACCACTGACGTGGCTGACAAAAGAGGAAGTGCCTTTCGTATGGCTTGCCGAACGTGAGGATGCCTTTAATGAACTACGAAAGTACCTTCAAAGCCATCCTGTTCTGGCGCATTTTGACGAGGAAGTGGAAACTGATATCCACACGGATGCAAGCAATTTAGGTCTTGGGGCCGTGCTTATTCAATCGCAAAACGGACAAGAACGAGTCATTGCGTATGCCAGTCGCACTCTTTCGAAGGCTGAGGTGAACTACTCAGCGATCTGCCGTGGTATGGGCTATCAGCAAGTTTCGACCATATTTATATGGTAGGCCTTTTCGAGCTATAAGCGACCATCATTCGCTATGCTGGCTGGCTAATCTCAAGGACCCATGTGGATGGCTTGTACGATGGAGCTTGCTATTACAGGAGTATGATATCATGCTTGTGTACAAGTCAGGTCGCAAGCACAGTGATGCGGACTGCTTGTCACGTGTTTCGATTCAACCTGCTGCTTCTGCTTCCACCGAGGATGGTGAAGATTTTATTTTCTTGAGAGCTGTGACACCATCAGAGATGGCACATCAGCAGCGATCCGACCCTGAGATACTCCTCTTGATCAAGTACCTACAAGGACAGTCTGTCGATGTTCCACGACCTTTTGTCCGCGGCTTGTCAGCGTTCGTCCTACGAAACAACATCCTGTATAAAAGGAACTTTGACAACAACACAGCGACATCCCTGCTTGTCGTCCCTTCACCTCTGCGACCAGAGATTTTGGAGGCTTGCCACGACGATCCATCAGCTGGACACTTAGGAGTAAGCAGAACGTTAGTACGCATCCGCACTAAATACTGGTGGCCGAAGTTGCTTAGCTCTGTACGACACTATGTCAGAACCTGCCGGGACTGCCAAAGACGTAAAACGCCACCGCTAAAACCAGCAGGTCTCCTTCAACCGATAGAACCACCAGAAACCCCATTCACACAAGTGGGAAAGGACTTACTGGGCCCATTTCCTACGTCGTCATCGGGAAAACTGTGGATAATAGTTGCGACCAACTATTTAACCAGATATGTCGAGACAGCGACTCTTGTTAAAGGATCAGCCGTTGAAGTAGCCGAATTCTTCGTCTCCAACATCGTACTGCGGCACGGAGCTTCAAAAGCGTTGATCACGGACCGAGGGACTGCATTTACGGCCGACCTGATGAAATGTATTATGATATTGACGCACACCAGTCATAGGAAAACGACGGCAAGCAAATGGTCTTACGGAACGACTGGACAGAACGCTGGCTGATATGTTGTCAATGTACGTTGATATAGAACACCGTACCTGGGATAAAACATTACCCTATGCAACATTCGCCTATAACACTGCGATGCAAGAGACAACACGGATGACGCCATTCCAACTTGTTTTCGGCCGGACGGTAACGACACCTTTAGATGCAATGTTACCTATTGACGAGACGCCCGAGAATTACTATGACGTTCACGACTACATACAAAGAGCAGAAAAAGCCAGACAGCTGGCACGATATCGCATTCTCCAACAGCAGAAAACCGACACGTATCGATACAATCTGCGAAGAAGAAACGTCCAGTACGCACTATGGGTGTGGATTCCTGTACGAAAACGTGGCCTGTCAGAAAAACTGCTTCGCCGCTATTTCGGTCCGTACAGAGTGCTCCGCCGCGTCGGCTCGCTCAACTACGAAGTTATGCCAGAGGGACAGGATATTTCATCCCGACGGTGGCATCGCACGGAAACTGTGCATGTCGTCAGGGTGAAACCATATCACGACAGTCAATGAAACGCCGAAGATACAACGTTCTTTGACGTTAACGACGTCCCCGACGAGGGTTTGTGAATGACTGCCATGCAACCAGTTCGACACAAGCATCGGGACGATGAACTCTGGAAAGGGGGGAAATAACACAATGTGACTTCAAATTACGCGCGCTAGCCGATACTTGTGCCCTCTAGATGGTTTGCGACGCACGAGCCTGCGGGACCCAGCTGCGCGCGAACCATGTTAGAAAAAAAGAACGTAGAAGAAGAGGGAGAAGTTAATCCTCGAGACAATCTAGCTGAGTTATTATTCTCGGGCACAAGTTCGCCCTGGCTACGTTAGCCTATTAAAAGAGTTCATTGAAGAGTGCATTACAATATATATAGCAATCCAATCGAACGTGTTCATTGAAACATCACAAAGTTTTCTTCAGAGGATGGATGGATGGTGGATGGATGGATGAATATGGTTGTACCCTTAAGATCGGGCGGTGGCTAGCGCCACCAAGTCATAATACTTAATGAACCCAAAACTATATTTATTTATTTTTTTCCTTAAAAAGTGAGTTTGAGGATTCGCACTTTGCAGTGAAGAGTTTAATTTTCACTCGTGCCTTGACTTTAGCCACCAATCAGATAACCTCGTTCTAGTTAAGTCTACTTGCTTAAAGTCTATTTTTTGCCCCGCCGCGGTGGTCTAGTGGCTAAGGTACTCGGCTGCTGACCCGCAGGTCGCGGGTTCGAATCCCGGCTGCGGCGGCTGCATTTCCGATGAAGGCGGAAATGTCGAGGCCCGTGTGCTCAGATTTGGGTGCACGTTAAAGAACCCCAGGTGGTCAAAATTTCCGGAGCCCTCCACTACGGCGTCTCTCGTAATCATATGGTGGTTTTGGGACGTTAAACCCCACAAATCATCATAAAGTCTATTTTGCCCTCCCGGTCCCTAAACCCCACTGCTTTGAAAAACTCTGCGCCATCATCCTGAACTATAGGGTGAAGCCCTTTACAGAACAGTATCAAGTGTTCGGCAGTTTGTTCTTCCTCTCCACATGCACTGCATACTGTGTCTACCCCTTCGTATTTGGCCCGATATGTCTTGGTTCGCAGTACTCCCGTCCTTGCCTCAAACAGTAGAGAACTACCCCGAGTATTATCATAGATCCTTTCCTTGGCCATTTCCTGCTTAAAAGTTCGATAGATCTCTAGTGCGGACTTCTTAATCATGCCCATTTTTCACATGTCAGTCTCCGTTTCCTTCACTTTCTTCTTAACCGATAGTTCGTTTTGGTTTGGCCACCTGCTGTTTTCTAAGTATTTACCAGTCAACTTCCTGGTTCGCTTCCTCCATTTTGTATCGACATTTTTCATGTACAAGTAGCTGAAAAGCTTCCTAGCCCAACGCTGCTCCTTCATTTCTCTCAATCGCTTCTCAAATTTTATCTTGCTCCTAGCTTCCCTGACCTCAAATGATGTCCATCCCATATCACCTTGTACTCCTTGATTTGGTGTATACCCGTGAGCTCCTAAAGCAAGTCTACCTATTCCACGTTGCTTAATTTCTAATCTTGCTTGAACTTCTGATCTCATGCACAAGACCGCATTGCCGAACGTCAGCCCAGGAACCATGACCCCTTTTCATATTCCTCTCACAACATCATACCTATTGTAATTCCACAGTGCCCTATTTTTCATCACTGCTGCATTCCTGTTACCTTTAGTCGTCACGTATATTTCGTGTTCCCTCAGGTACTCGGTCCCATTGCTTATCCATACGCCCAGATATTTGTATTTATCTGTTGTCTCTAGCGTGACCTCCTGTATTCTGAGCTCACTACCTCCGTTGTCATTAAAAATCATGACTGCTGATTTTTTCTTACTGAATCTAAAATCTAACCTATTTCCCTCATTACCGCAGATGTCCATCAATCTCTGTAAATCTTCCTTGTTGTTGGCCATTAGCACTATATCATCTGCGTGCATTAATGCTGGTAGTGCCTGATCAATAGGTTTTCCTTGTTTGACTAAAGAGAGGTTGAATCCCAGCCCACTTCCCTCTAATTTTGCCTCTAATCCTTGTAGGTACATCATGAATAATAAGGGTGACAGGGGGAACCCCTGCCTAAGCCCCCGTTTTACCTCTGCAGGCTTGGATACCTGTTTTTTCCACTTTATAACTACCTTGTTACCTTTATAGATACCCTTTAAAAGATTAGTGACTACATGTTCCACGCCTAGTGTGTCCAGTATTCCCCACAATTCCTCTTGAACCACGCTATCGTACGCTCCCTTGATATCCAAGAATGCTAGCCACAGGGGCCTGTGTTCCTTTTGTGCTATTTCGATGCACTGCGTCAGTGAGAACAGATTGTCTTCCAACCTCCTGTGTTTCCGAAACCCATTCTGCAGTTCCCCCAGCACCCCCTCATCTTCTATCCATGCCTGCAGTCTTTCCTTTATAATCTGCATCGCCAGCTTGTAGATCACTGCTGTCACTGTTATGGGACGGTAGTTGTTTATGTCTGCTTTGTCCCCCTTTCTTTTATAGATCATGCTCATCCTGCTAAGTTTCCATCCATCGGGAACTTCAGCATCGATTATTATTTTGCTCACTGCCTCTCTCAAAGCCTGCTCAAACCTCGGACCTAATGTCTTTATCAGCCTAACTGGAATGCCATCTGGGCCTGTTGATGTACTACTAGGAACCCTTTTCTCAGCCATTTCCCACACTCGTTGTGAAAATAGAGCCATTGCACGACTTGATTCGTCCTTGTCTATTGTGGTGCATAAAGTACTTCTTTGTTGAAATTTTTCTGTCACCCTTTTCTTATATATCCAATAGCTTCGTCCCCTTCTAGCCTGGCACCTTGGGCTGTAGTTATAAAACTCTGCTCTAGGCTCGTCTCATTTCTCAGAGAGTTTAGATGGTTCCAAAATTTCGTAGCTGCCTTTGTATCTTTTTTATGTACTTCTGCCAGCCACTGAGCTCCCTTTCTTCTAATCTTTTCATTGATCAGGAGGTATGCAGCTCTTCTACAGCTTAGAAAGGTTTCCCATTTTCTTTCAACATCATCTGTCGGTTCACCCCGCTGCATAGCATGTCTGTGTTCCCTAGAGGCTTCCTGACGTTTTGCTATGGCTCTCTTAACTTCCTCATCTCACCAACTTTTGGGTTTGTGTCTTCTTTTCCGGGGTGACTTGTTACGCGTCTTAGCAAGCTCTAGCTCAAAGAGTCTAATTAGATTCGTGCATGTCCACACTGCCTTATTATCCTCCGTGATTACTTTCTCAATTTGTTTATTCGCTATTTCAATTTGCCTTTCTGAATAAAAATTTTCCGGTAGTTGCTCATTTTGTGTCCTCCCCACTTTCACTGCTCTTCCAAAACTTAGCTTGATACGTTTGTGATCACTACTCAGACTTCTGGAGCCACCTTCATCTATGTGCATTCCCCTGAGCTTATCATACATCCTATGTGACATCAGTGGATAATCTATCGTCGACTGCAGCCTTCCTACCTCCCATGTTATTTGCCCTTCACACTTAGAGACGAAGGGACCATTGCAACATCTGGCGGAGCAGATATGCGCTTCTATCTTCGTGGCCTCTCAGATTCGCTTCAATAGTGCGACAAAACAAAAACTTAACCGTGGGTATTAGCGTATGAAACTCCAAGACACCATTTTGTTGTCGCTCCTTCTGGCTTACTACCTCACGCGTCTTCCTCTTTTCTACACCTTTACTCCTACCCCTTTTATCCCTCCTCACCCCCATTCCTTGTGAGCTACTGTTGAGGTGTCGCTCACTGAAGCAGACAGTTACGGGGCTCACTTTTCTCTTTCTTTCTCTCTTAAGAATCACCTTCTCTAAGACACCATGGCACACAAACTCCGTGGTGTTAATTGCACTACTAGCAACTATGGCAAGCCTCTTACATGGCCCGCTTATGGCCCGCCTTTTATAAGTTGTGGACAGCACAGCGGCTGAGACGTTAAATATATTGCCGTGCGTGTGTGTGTGGGGGGGGGGGGGGGTACATGCGTGTGTTTGTGTGTGTGTGTTTACGTGTCCGTGCTTGTGCACGTATGTATGTACATGCGCACGTGTGTGTGCTTGTGTATTTATGTGTGAGTGAGTGTGTGTTTGCGTATGCGTACGTGTTTGTGCGCGCGTGCATGTGTTTATGTGCGTGTTTGTGTGCGTGTTTGTGTGGTGTGTATGTGCGTGTGCGTATGTGTTTCTGTGTGTCTTTGTGTGTGTATGTGTGAGTGTGTGTTGCGCATGCATGCGTGTCTGTGTATGCGTGTGTTTGTGCGTGCGTGCATGTACATGCTTGCGTGTGTGTGTGCGTGTTTGTGTATGCGTGTGCTTGCGTGTGTGTATGCGCGCGTATGTGTGTGCGTGCGCGCGTATGTGTGTTTGTGTGCGTGTTTTTGTGCGTGTGCTAGTGTGTGTGCATGTGCGTATGCGCGCGTGTTTTGCGTGTGTGCGTGCGTCTTTGTGTGTGTGCGCGCTTTTGTGTGTTTGTGTGTGTGTTTGCGTGTGTGCGAGTGTGTGTGCGTGTGTGTGTGTGTTTGTGTGTGTACGTGCACGCGTATGTGTGTTTATGTGTCCGTGCGCGTGCGCGCGCGTGTTGGTATATGCGTGTGCGTGCTTGTGTGTTTGTATGCGCGTGTGTGGGTTTGTGCGTGTGTGATCATGTGTGTGAAGAGAGAGAAGTAGAGGATCCCAAACTTACCGAGGAGACTCCCAGCTGGAACTTATCGACACGGTGTTGTCTGGCTGGAGCCAGGATGCCACCGAGTTCCTCCAGGCTTGTGACGTTAGCGCACGTAATCCATACTTGATTGCGCGACTGGTTGTTTGGCGTGCGATCGTGCACAGTGCAGTTGCAAGGTCCATCTGGCTGCCCAAATTTCGCACAGTCCAACGGAAGCCAATACGCCGTCACCACAGACATGACTGAGACAAGCGACAGCACGACACAGGCGCCATGTCGCCCCCATGTGCTACTAAAAGAAAAAAATAAGCCTCATTACGAGAATTCACACGTCGACGCATTTTATGTTATATGTGCCATAATACCAGCTCCTATTTTTATCATACAAAATTTTGACGAACTCATAAGGAAAGGTAATGAAATGATTGCTCCACTCGACAGCTGTTCGAAACCAAATGCACTTGAAAGTATTGTTACTAGAACGAAAGTGATCATTTCCTATCCTAAACGTAAAAGTGTAACGTCTTACAAATCCTTGACATATATAGCTGCAACAACATAGAAATTGTACCAGCATTTAAAACCCTTGGTGTTTTATTTACAGAAAAGTTTATGTAGGATGTGTCTGTCGACCACGTGTGTTTATTTGTCTCGCATTTTGTTGGTCCCTTATACCGGAATGACAACGTTCTTCTAGGTAACATCAAATGGTTGCTTTTCAGATCTTTGTTTATGTCACAAGCGAATTATAGTATAGGAAAGAAGGCTTTACGCATAATTTTTAACTGAGCCGGAGACCATTCTGTGCAGCTTTTCCAAGCTGCTGATACCCCATTGGTCTTTATCATCTGTTAAGTTGGAAATTCGTCTAGGCAGACGCCATCGTGCGTAAGCCGGTCTACTGGGGAGGCTCTCACGCTGTCGGAGATTTGAGCGATTACCCAGACCATGTGGCAAGCGAAGGCGAGTTCCTGACTTTCAACTTCAGACCCTTTCGTCGTCTCTTCGAGCAGAAGCGGTGACTGATGCCCTCGGCGACTCAACTGGCGATGGGGAAGCTGTTGTGACCGGCGCCAGAGCTGACGGGGGAGCGGCGCTCTTTTAATCCTCAATCACGTAGCCGACCGGCGGGCTGCCTATGCTCGCCAGGCATTGTCCCTGCTAGCCCGAGGGTGAGACGTCGTGCCGCCACGACGCCGTTAACCGTTGAAGAGAGGACAACAAAGACAGTATCTTCCTTGGAAGAGACCGTGGCGGCCGCCGCAAATCGCCCCGCCAATTAAGCGAACAAATTGGCGGACCCTTTGATGTATGCTGTCAGGATCGTGGGACCTCTCGGCTAGCGGCACACACACGAAGAGGAAGAGCCCTGCTGGCGCCACCTTGCAGTGCAGTGATAACGACTCAACATTGGACGTGCACGTGGACCTTGCATGCTCGTCCCCCTCACCTGTTGTGTGTGTGTGATTGGTGTTCCACTCGGAGAGGAGGAGCCCGACAGGGCTTAAAACGATGCCGCACAGTGCTGGACGTCGCTCTGAACCATGTAACGGTTCAACCACCACGCTCGTGGTTTGTGAAACCACTACCCTTCTTTGCTGTAAATACGTGTAAATAATGCCATAAACCTGTTTGTTTTTCGTATCCTCTTCTTGTCAGCGTTCAGTTCCTCCACCCGGTTACACCATGCTACCACAAGAGACCGGGAAGTCCCCCATTCCCAACAACGGTTGGCAGAGGTGGGATGCCATCATCAGCAACTTCCTCCAGCTACCTTCCTTCCGACCCTTAACAATACCAATAGTCCGCTCTCTCTCTCTCTCTCTCTCTCTCTCTCTCTCTCTCTCTCTCTCTATATATATATATATATATATATATATATATATATATATATATATATAGCTCGAGCCCCTGCTGCACAAACGATGCTTCTGTCCATGCGCCGATCTACATTCTCTTCATTACAACACTTAACTTACGGCTTGTTCTTAGATATGAATACGTAATAAATAACATTCCGATGTTCGCAGATTTAGCAGAGTTAGCCGAGTACTCGTCTTTGTATCTCTTGTGGCTCATGAAAATGTTCAAAATAACAACAGCACGCACAAACAAAATACGGCACCCAGATGTAAAGAATGAGTTTTCTCTGTTTTAAATATCTTATCGAAAATGCTATAATGTCCCTTGTTGTAGACCTGCGCGTTTGCTTTCTTCGTGAGCTGATATCTCAAATGAGTTTTCGAGTTTAGTGCTTAATGCAGTGTTTTTATTTTCTCGTCCTTTTTTCTCGTTTAATTGAGTGCACATGTTGTGTTCTTTCGGTGATCATGTGCAAGAATAACGTATGCCCTCTTGGTGCTTTTATATACTTATGAGCGCTAGTTTTTGTACACCGCTACTGCTTGCTGAACTGCAATCGGCTGGGAAGCTTAGTCAGGCTCACATGGGATTTCTCTGTGCCCCCTGCCTCCTCAAGTGGTAAATAAATTTATTTATCGATCGATCGATCGGTTGATTGATTGATTGATTGACTGATTGATTGCTTGACTGCTGTCGGAGTATATTCAACACACGTGAATCAAAGGCAGTCAATTTTCGCTAGCCATAATTAGGGTGCCTAGAAGGTGGAGGTGTGCGGAGCACCGTGCGTTACCCTTGCCATAGAGGGCTCCTTTGCGCACCGAAGCCCCTAGGGGCGCTGCTGCAAGGGCCGCTGCATGGCACAGCTGCCTCAATCGCAAATTACCCGAAGGAACTTGGGCCTCACGCGCAACAGTGTGGCCTCCTCCTCCCCCCCCCCATTTTTTTCGTAGTTCACATGGTTTTTATTATACGTGGATCATACATTTTTTAGCAGTACGAACGAAGAAAGCTTAACGTTCTGGCTTCATTTCTGACTGCAAGTTTGCGTGCAGGTAGGCGTGTGTAAAAGTTCTAAAAGCTCGAATAACAAATCGAATGATATTCTAGTCGATGTTACTCATGAATCAAATGGCAAATATTTGAAATGCCGAGTATTTTTTTTTCATTTATTTAGCATTGGCGGAAAGACCCCAGAGAAGCGACACATATTAGAACACTATATAACTTATTTGTTTTAATCGGCGTAGTTTCATTTAAGAAGAGGGTACAAAGTGCCTCCTTTAATTCTGAAATTGCTGCTTTGTTTGAACGACCAGTTAAATTTTTTTCACTGACGGTCACTGCCTATACAATCTTACCCCAGTTAACCTAGCAATGGCATTTTTTGCCTGCAAAAATTATTCGTAACGATCCTTTCGTTATTGTCTCTGACTGTCGATTACAAATTAAATCTAAAATTGTCCTTTCACTATTCAATTATTAATGAATTTTTATTCTATTTATTTTAATTTATTTTATTTCATTCATATTCAATCCCATTCTTAAGTTGGCTATTCGCACAGCCCTATAGGTGCAGGTCGCCGACAGAAAAAGCATCTGTTCCGAGCACTGGCAGGCAATGAGCTGCTTGAGACATGACCTCATGTACGTGATAGCGGCGGAAGTTGATGCTGAATAGCCACCCACCTTGTCGATTGCATTGCGCGCTATATGTGACAACGGAGCATAGTGTTTGCATCAATTGAACTACGCAAAGCAGCTTGCCTGAACACCAAAGAAAGTGGCATTCCTATTTTTCCGGCGGAGGCGGGGGCATATTGGTGGTCTCCCTTATCTTTGAGGTGGGGTGTGCCACTAAATTCAGTCACTTGAGAACAAGCTGACCAGTTCTTTAGAAAGCTTGCGTCCACTTAGCCTGTTGCAGACACATAGAAAAATATTGGGCATGCATGTGTCGCAGGTCAGTTGCTCTGAGCTTGTCATTATGTTCGTGTGATCAGTCACACGCTTTTGCTGCTTAACTCGCGGAATTCATTTATGAAAGAAGTCAACAAGAAGGAACAACACGCGAGCTAAGCTGTGTGTTCTGTAGACTTCTCTTTATTGCACATATTAAAGACGCTTGTTTTTTTATACGAACGTCCTTATTTTTCACTAATATGTTTTTGTCTTCATTTGACGAAACGTACACACGAAGTTTTGACCAGCAGCCAGGGGATAGCAACACGTGCAAAAGAGCAAGAAAGTTTTTAACAATAGGAATAGGAATTGAACATGACTTCTATAAGTTTCAAGGATGCATAATCGAAAATTTAAAAAAAAATGGCAGGACAGAAGCAAAAAAATTAGGGGACCCTAAAGCTTTGCCCTTAGGAGTTGAACACGATAGCGATATCCTGTTCCTAGTGCGTAATTCAAACGCTTAGTACATGAAACCTTTCCGAAGTCGCAGTAGCGTCTGTGCCTTTTTGCAGTGGGTGAGCGGCTTTAAACCACGAAGTCATCTTGAAAATCACATTTTCTCACGCCCGCTGGCAAGGGGCGCTTGTACCACGCAGTATTATTGCAATATTTCATGTTGCATTTACAAACACACGTGTTCTAGGACGCGTGTGTTTGTTAAGCATGAAAGCTACTTTCACTGCATTTCCAAGCAGAGTAAGTTCTTTTCCCTGTACTCGCAAGCAGATAGGTGGCCATCTGGTGTAGAACATCCGCTTGCTACGCAAACGACCCAGGTTCGATTTCCACTCAGACCCAAGTGACTCTGATTCGGTCCGCATCAGGATTTCTTCATCGTTTATTTTATGCGCGTCGTTCTCGATTTTTTGTTCACGCGTAAGATGATAATTTTTCACCCACAACCAACGACGCCAACGCCGGAGTTTTTGCCAAACGAGCTCTTTAACGCTGTAGGGTTAAAAAGACGGTGCTCAAATGAAGCGGCATGCCCGACATGCAACAACATAACTAAAGCGCACCGTCTAATCAGTATGCAGCCTGCTGCATAATAATGCACTTGAATGCATGTTTTTTTTTTTCAGAAAAGGGGATGAAATCAGCCTCTTATTATTGCACACGCTAAGGAAAAGTGATTAGGGTTTGAAAGCGTGGCTCGCGAAAAATAGCGCGAGCCACGTTCCTTGATCACAAGCAAGGTTGCGCTGTACGTCGTCTGCTCAACGCCACGCGCCCTGCATACAGCGCTCCTTGCGGCATCGGTACACTTTGGGGACCAGTTTTAGCGCGCGCTTGTCACACCTTCCCATTCTATCCACCCTGCCATAGTCATATAAAACGCAGTCGTAATATACATCAGCTGTCGGGGAACTTGCTTGATCACGGAAATGCTGTAGGCCCATGTGCTCAGATTTGGGTGCACGTTAAAAAACCCCAGGTGGTCGAAATTTCCGGAGCCCTCCACTACGGCGTCTCTCATAATCATATGGTGGTTTTGGGACATTAAACCCTACATATCAATCAATCAAACCACCTTGTCCAGTCAAACTGCGAAAACGAGATGTAAAGCTGGACGAAAAAAAAAAAACAACCCTTGCAACGGTTGGATGCGAAATCCAGTCTCCCCGCCATCGCCATGCAAAAAGCCGAAAAACATTGAAGGCGTGCGTGTATTTAGTTGCCACTACAATGCACTTTGGGTATGTCGTATATATTTCATGCTACACTTGCTACACGTTTCTTAATACGCATTATTATCTGTGCTGCTGACACATCAGCAAGGGTATGTGAGTCCTATCGTACATGATGCACGTGTCGCGAAGTATATGATGGTGCACAGGATAACCGAAGCCTTGCCAAACTGACAGTTTTAACGCATTTCCGCCGCGGCAGTTTTATACAGTGTGACAGTTTCATTGCCTGGACAGAAAAAAGGTCCCAAAAATGCGCAACAACACAAGCTTTGCCTTCTTCAACATTACTGAAGATTTAAACATTTCGTTTGGAATATATGAGAAGTCTACAGGGCTGCGCTGTTAGCTAGACTTCCGAACGACATACTGGGGTTATGGGCACATCATAACTGGCACATAACGCACTTTATTGTTGCATAATGATAAACGTAATGTATACGAGATGAAGCAGCCATTTTGTCGACCAAGGCACAGCAAGCGTAATATTCTGAAAAATAATGAAGAACAAATTCATGATAAGTCAATTTATTCGCTATAAAGGCGCGTTGTGTTTCTAAAACTCCGCACACGTTTTGATTCTACAGTGTGCGCGTTACACCAGCTTTATTAGGTGAAATTATCGGTGGTCGCGACGAACGTGCCTGTGACGTGTCTTGTACAACACAATGCGTTGGCGGGCTAGCTGACATGGATCCACAGTGATTTTTCCGCGTCGAACGACACCACAAGAAATACGACGGGGCAAAGCGCTTAGCCATGTCTTCTTTCTTGTGATAACACTTCACAATGGTGCTTCGCGCGTGGCAGCATTTCGGTGCACGAATTCAGGTTTGCCTCGAGTCCGTCACCTCATTTTGTTGGTGAGACAGCAGTGGACGCCGACAACGCTATTATAGCTATTTCAAAGACGCAGCAAGAATGCCAAGAAAAAAGAAACAATACAAAAATGCAACACAAAAACCCTTGCTTTGACAGATTTGTTCAAGTATTTGGTAATGGTGAAATAAAAGCTCCTTTTGAGGACGACGTGCTGAAGCGGCGCCAGGATGAATATTCTTACTTGTTGGGACACCCTCGAAAAGAGAATTTTCTGAAGGGGGGAGAGGGCTGGGAACTTATGCGCTGTGCTTTGGGTATGTTTGCTTTTGGGTGTTCAAAGGGGGACAAGCGCAAACCTTCGCGGTAGACATCGCCCTTAGCCAGGGACGTTCCCTCGCCACATCCCTGAAATTCTGATGATGGTGTTTTAAGAAAATGATTAATGAAAATATGTGCTTTTCAGGGGATTTAACAAGTGCCATCCCCCCACCACCAAGAAAATTCCGGGCTACAGGCCTGCAGTATCGTCAATCTACTTAAGTAGCAGCTTTCCCTCCCCCCGCCCATACCTCCTCAGGTATCACCCCTGACAACGTCTATTCTCCATTCAGATCACTATACATACTAAGAAAAGTCTTACATCGCGAACATCAGTCAATGTCAAACGCGCATTTCAAAGATCGCATGATGTTCATTTGCTTCCAAATGTTTTGTTTGCGGACGCTACCAGGCATATTTTAAACAGTCAGTTGCATGAGTACTTAGCAGTGATAACAGCATGGTGACATGTGCATCGCTGTACACGTCCTCGATCGCCAAGGCGGATTGCTTTGCCATTGTCCTTGCAGTCAAAGCGCAGGAACCGAGGGGTGAGCCATAGAATATTATGATCTCCAACTCGCAGGAAGCGTGCTCTCGCTCTTTAAACAGTCACCTCCCGATAAAATAATGGCAGCATATCCACGGAGTCAATGATGGATAGTGGGACGAAGCATCCGTCCGTCCATTCGTTCTTGCTTCAGTCCATCCATGCGTGCGCCTGTGTGGCCGTCCATGCATTCATCCGCCCGTCCATGCGTGCGTCTTTCGTGCGTCCGCACGTTCATCTGTGCGTCCGTCCCTGCTTTCGTCCATGCATCCGCTCATGTGTCTATCCATGCGTCCATCCGTCCGTGCAGCCATCCGTGCCTCCGTCCATTCATCTGTCTGTGTGTCCGTTCGTCCACCTATTCAACACTCCAAGTACCCCCATCTCGCAACTTTTCATCATATGTTCCTCATATAGAAGCACCGCCATCCAGCGGACATTCCAAGGACTGAACGAGAGGAGGCACACGCACACTTTCTTATGGCTTGCGCTTCGTGTCTACTTCCCACCTTTAACCACCTCGGGTTCATGGTATATACTAGTTCACTGTATTCATGGCACTGCGGTGCAACGCTCGCTAAAGCTTTCTAAAACCTATGAGGTTACGCCCAGTGAGTATAACGTAGCAACCCTTTCTTCTCTTCTGTGCGTTGTTGAACAATAAAAAATTCGCAGCATGTGCGTTAACTAAAAGCCGAATTATCCTGTCTCTCATTCCCCCATAGCAGCCATTGGCATGTACATTGAGCACTATCTTTTATTGTTCAACAACGCACAGAAGAAATCTCTCACCGGCACCAACTAGGAGGTTAAGATGTTATACTTGTTACACACTACTAACGGCTACGAGGGACGAACGGGTGCCGCCATAAGGTGCTTCGTCCACAAAATAAACTAATTCCTAGGTGGGAGATTTACAAACAAATGCAGGCTGATTTGGTGTACAGGACATGCAGGCCTGGAAGGGAACGAGAGAGCCGACGCTTTTGCTCGAGGGTTCACGAACCAAGAGAGCCTTGACTGCACTTGAATTCAATTCTTCGAATTAACCCAGGAGGAAGCTAACGAGGAGGATAACGACCTATCCATAATGGCCCCTCGCGAAATTCTTGCTAACCAGCAATGCACGCGACAAAAATACAGCGCCCCCGCCAAATCATTATATGGAAGGGGAGGACGCAATTGACCTGCACAGGAACTGAATGGGGACCTTTCGCAACCTTCAACCATTAAACAAATTTTTTTCAACACTGTATGTGCACGCCTGTCCGTCGTGTGGCGGCTCGCCATCGCTCTACCACATTTCATGGGGATGCATCAACCAACCACCAAATTTAGATACCTTTTCAGTCAGTACAAGCTCTCGAATATTGTCCAGCTATGCGAGGCTCAGCTCACCAGCTCTGGCTCAGAGGTACAGCTCGCACTTTTGGGTCCCGCCAAGCATGCGGCACCAGCAAGTGGAGCCCTGGACTTGGGGCCCCACCCATGGAGCTCGTGACCCCTGTCCCAAACCCTTGCGAATAATGTTTTTCCTTCCTTTGCTTGGGCCGTTCCAGACAATAATGAACGCTTGGAAGGAGATGAAAGACGCCATGCCAATGCCATCCAGCAATGCAGTCCCAGGGAACGCCCAGACTATGCACTTTCCAGCTGTAAAACTTTACCCTTATGCACCGTGTAGGAAACTCTATAAGACTATTTTGATTGGAGTTTCATTAAGGTGAAAGTGTTTTATGCTGTGCTCCACAATGTGTTCAGTGACATATTTCCGTCACGGAAATGACGTCGAAGAAACACGCACGATGAGAAAGGAAAGAAAAAAAGGTTCGGAAATTGGGATTCAAATTCACGATCTTTTGGTCCGCGACAACTGAGGCCGGGCACGCTACCCACTGCGCCACGGCCGCATGCATCTAAAGCTTCACAAACGTGCCTTTTATATCTAACACTGCCGTTTCACAGTGTACCTGATAAAGGGAAGTAACGCACCGTGGCCGTGACATCCCCAATTAGTTCTTCAGCACGTCGTTTCTACACGCTCTATTCTGCACGGAGAGACAGACAGACGGACACACGGATGGACGCATGGACGGAAGCACGAATGGACGGACGAACGAAGCACGGACGGATAGACGGATGATAGGACACACGGATGGATGGATGGACGCTTCGTCCCATTCGTCATCCACTCCTACTGTGAAACCACTAACGCCATCTAGTTATATTATTCTCAAGGACATATGCACACAACGCCACCTAGAATTAAATTTACAGAACAAATTCATTGTTTTGCTGGAGGACAATCATTGTTTCATTAGTCCAGACCCTTTCTTGAAGTCACTTGTAGCTCGATGAACGAGACATCGTCATACTGAATCTTTGACGTTGTATCTCTCGAAAACTAACCTTTTCCAATACCCTTTTTTTTCGTAGCATAGCTGATTGGAACGACTTATCCGAAGCTAGATCGTGCAGCACTGACGCTATTGATGCCATTAGTTATTGAATATGTCCTTGCTCTTTCCGCATCTTTTGTCACTCGGATAATAGGTTATTTGAACTTATAGTATTGTTGTGCTTTTTAAATATTTTGTTATTTCTGCTTCAAATTGTTCATTTCTGCAATGTATTTTTTAATTGTGTCAATGGATTGCCTCAGTTCTCTAACCTTATTGTTTCTTTTATTGTATTTTGTATCTGTTAACAATTTACTATTCTGTCCCTTTGCTTGGGCTCTTACTGGGTCTGCAGTGTCTTGTAAATAAATAAATAATAAATAAGTCATAAATTAGAGGTGGCTATATACTACAAAAACAAAATTAAAAAAATAGAAAATTTCACGAATGACCGCATCGCCCGAGTGGCTAGTGGACCTGAACAGCACATTCTCTATTTTATCAATGCCAGGAAGATGCACCCGATGCAGCTGTTCACAACCCCCTCCCCTAGCCTTTTCCTGCTCTCGCCCATTGCCTAGCCTTCACCCGTTCTTTTCGATAACGGGGAAGAGAGCCTAGAGTTATTACGGTATAGGCTAAGGTAGCATGTACAATAACTGTAAGAGAGCCCTTCATGCAGTGCGTCACGACGGGAATAATATAAAGCAATTTTTTGTTCAGTTGTGTACAGATCCGTGGGGCGGTGTCTTGCATTCCTCGTTATCACAATGTAGGCGGTCACGCTGGTTCTGTAAGTGATACCGTGTTTTCAGATGGCGCGTCGCTGTTCGTGGCGTCATGCGGGAAACCAATGGAAACGCGTCATGGTGACGCTGCTGCATAACTATAGCTCTCTAAGGTTGCGGCGGCATTACTTCCAGCCAGAAAAAAAATGATTTATTGATATGTGGGGCTTAATGTCCCCAAACTACCGTATGATTAGGAGAGACGCCGTAGTAGAGGGCTTTGGAATATTCGAGCCCCTGGAGTCCTTTAACGTGCACCCAAATCTGAGCACACAGGCCTACACCATTTTCGCCTCCATCGAAAATGCAGCCGCCACAGCCACGATTCAATCCCGCGACCTGCGGGTCAGCAGCCGAGTACCTTAGTTACTAGTCCACCACGGCGGGGCCACAAAAAAAAAAAGCGTGAAGGAACAAATTTGACAGACGTAATGGAGAGGGACACACGTCTATCGCGTTTCCGTGGAAAAGCTTTGGGAAGCACGTCTGATGCAAGCAGTTCTACCTGAAGCCCCAAGATCAAGGGGCTTTAGCCCTACCCCTCCAGTGGCGTCGCATCACGACCACTCTCTAAACTAAGGCGTAGCGACGGCTCCCGTCGAAGGCGCGCGTTTGCACTAGCATTGAATGAAATAAAGGAGGCGTTGACCTGAAACATGACCTGAAAGAAGGCACGAGCCCATTCCGCTTGCATGCGAAGTAGGAAAAGAGAGCTTCCGCGGCAACCCTCCTGCTTTCGATTTTTTGTTTTTTCTCTCTATTTCTGGACTTAAGCAGTGACGCTATGAAATATATGTCCTGTTCCTGATTTACTTCTAATAGGATGCCCGGTAACCGCCAGTGGTAAAATCGGTGCTGCCGCTGCTGAAAGTGAATACATGGGAGGTATAGGGAGTTTCCACCCCCTGGTTGGTACGCGGAACGTTAAGGAGCACCAGAATCACGGCACGCATAGGCGCGCCAGTGGGTTTGTCATGCGGTACTTTGTTTTTTCTATTTCGCGGGCGTTTCTAGTTTGCAGAACAACACTAATAATTACAGGTATAAAGATCTAAACAATATAATCGGACGTTTTGCAAACCAATCTACAACTTTCTCATTGAAATTTTTCACGCACCTTCGTTTCTTCAGAAGTTAGTTAAAAGGGTCTAATGAAACAATTGATCGAAACACACAAATAGTCTTATTCACTCCAGAAAACAGTCAGCAACACGCATTTGGTCGCGTCGTAATTGAGTGTGTCGGCATTTTTTTTAACTCTGGCTGAAGATTTCTGGGGCACCCTGTATTGTCGGGCAGTGGCCTTCAATACTCTAGCATGCCGCGAGTAGGTGACCTTAGCCCAAGTTCGGCGTCCAATCAGTGACGGCTCTCCTGGCTGTCACACCACTGTCTCTGATTCCGCTCTCATTGGTAACTACTACAGCTACCACAAGCATCTATGACTTCAACTGTTTGTTTATTTATCGATAATGGACGTAAGTCATCGGAATGGAGATGCTTCACTAAGCGTTAACGTGGGTGCGTTGACATTCAACGGGGCTATACCTGTCAAACATCAAGAGACAAGTGCAAGCCCTCTTTTATAATTGTACACTTAACATTAAACTACCTGTGTAAAGAGAATTTTCACTTTCGTGTTATACCGATTCCTATGACGGAAGGATCAACCATGATCTGTTTTTTTTTTTTATCGCTCAGATTGAGCGACTTTGATATCTAGACTTCAAGCCGAACCTAATTCATTTGTTGAGGGGTGCACCAATAATACATTATTGATTAATTCTTGCAAACCTTGTTTTATGATTTTTCATTCACCCAACAGAACATTACCATTCATTCCCTACCTTTCTGAAATCTCAGTTTCATTCCTTTTAATGGTCGCACAACATTTCTAGAATATGCAGTTGACACACATAAAATTTCACTAACGTATTTATTTTGTTTGAAAGGTATTTCATATGGTATAAGGGCATTGGTCAAGATATGAATGTGTTTTAGCATCAACACTCTCAAGACTCTGTATTATGTCTTCATACACTGCCATCTCAGCTATTGCATTACATCATGGGGTAAATCCTATTCAGTGCACATTTGGCCGTTAATAGTATACTGCAAAGGCAAGCAATGCGACTGGTGTAACTTTCGCTTCACTTGAGACGCCATCACATCATATTTTTGCCCAGCTTGGCCAACTACTCGTCTCTGAGCTGTATACTTATAAGGTATGTGTTTTGCAGTATGGTTTTCATCAAGACCTCACTATCAACATATTTCCTGCGGTCTTTTTGGGTATTCCTAATATAACTAGATGCGCGGGCTGCAATAACTTTTTGTCCCGTAACGTTCGCATCAATTATAGAAAAATAATTATTGTTTTTACATCTACATCATTATGGAACTCATCATCACGTGGTGTGAAAGATCCGATGCACATTCATGTTTTGAAAATTCCGAAAAGTGTTTATCGATTGTGTAACTGCCGCATTTCGTTAATTGTACATGTAAAGTTGTTTATGTAAAAAAATTTTATTGTGTTGATAGTAACACTTCTAAAACGTTCTAGTTATTCCTTGCTTGTAATTCAGCGTCAAAAGAAACCCGAACAGCGGCAATCCTTCGCAATGGTATAGTGCGTGCCGTCTACTTATCACCATGGACAGGCGCGCATACATCTGTGATCACTCCAGCTCATCTCCATTCTAGCAGACTAAACCACACGAAAGCCGTTCACTCGCCCCATGCTCGGACCGTAGCTCATTCATCGTCCTTTTTTGTGCTGACGCCCAAAGACTGCAATGTTCTCCCTGCCGAGGTTTGAAGACGAGGTTTCCTGGAAGAGAAACTTCGGGGACAGCGGATCGACAACAGCGCTGGACTGTGAGTAAGTCCTTCCTATGAAAGAAACATTCAATTTTGATCCAAGAACTTTGTACTGAATCAGTGGTTGTTCGATGCGTGTGATTGCATTGTAGCGCGTATTGTTGTTTGTGCCTGTTGTTTCGAGTGTATCTGATTGTACTTCGTAGTCCGTTGTTAATATTGGTGAAATAATCTACTGAACTATTGCCGAGTGTGCATATTTGTGTATCGTTTGATCTGCCATATTTCAGAATATCATTTTGTTTTGTTCATCAACTCTCAGCTCTGACTCGTTCTTTGGACCACAGCCGGCATCTACTGGCGTGCCAAATAGGACCACTTCTAAATTGTCCGTGCTTTCGTGGTGAACATCGGGGGGCTGGTACTTCAGTCCTTGGAATTAGCCCGGCAATCGCCTCCCTAATTAACGGGGCCTGTGACACTTTGCCTGTTTTGAATGTGCCGCCTAGTATGATGTCTCAACTAGAGCGGGACCATCGCATTGCTCTCAGACTCATACATGGTTTACCTCACTAGTCGCAGTCTCATCCTCTGCTCCCCGAAGCGCACCAGTTGCCCCTGAACACGCTGGCTGACCAGGGAGCGCTGCACCATACCGAGCGCATATACACAGCACCAGATGGTAAAGCTCTTATTAATCGCCTCACTCAGCGCCCGAGCTCTCGCATGGGCAAAATGGAGGCATTGTTTGCCACGATTGCTCGCAGTTCAGAAGATTCTACTTATTTCACAACTCCGAAAGAGCGCAACAATGACATGTTCCCCATTTATCTTTCTATTCCTGGAATACTCAAAACGTCTGCCCAGCCTGTTTTCCGCCATTTAAATTGGCCAAGTCACACCTATTAAAAAAATTCACGACTATCTTCAAGTTTTTACAGACTCATCTGTATGCAATTGCGGCCAAAGTGGCATTGTAGCTTTCTTTTGGCGTTCCACTAACGTCCGACGGGTGTTTCGTATATCTCATCTATCCTCATGAACAATTTCGGAACTTGCAGCAATTGATGTTGCTCTGAAATATGTACATGAACTACGAGCATGAAATATGCATTGAAGGTTATCAAAATTACAGACTCTCGTGCTGCCCATGGCCGATTGTCTCCGATGGACCAATTATTTATACAGCACCGTTAAATTTGCCCCAAAACTTATTACTCGTGAGGTGTCTCCCATTTGCCAGTGGATACCTTTGCATGTTGGTATTTCTTGGAATGAAGAGGCTGGTCATCTTGCTCTGACTTGTGCCCACAACGAGTACCATCAGGAAACTCCGTGCCGATTTGAGAACGCTTGTCTCATAAACTGTTGGCATCTTATAAAGCAGCACCCCAATCAGCGTGTCGAAAGCCCAGTTCCCTCCTCGTACTCGTGGACCAACTCGTTGTGACAGAGCCCTATTGTATAAGCTAAGGGGTGGTTCTGTATCAGCGCGCGCACGATTGTATCGTCAAGGACGTGTGGACATTTCGTCAGGTTCGTCTTGTGGCTCCTGTGAGACACTCTAACACCTATTTTTTAGAGTGGCCTGCATTTGATGCGTTGCGAGCACTGCTCCCGAAGAAATATTGACTTAATTGGTGCACGACCCTTGACGATTGCCTGCTCCCAGAAGGATGTGCTTCTAGGCGTGACCGGGGCCCATCAAGCCTTGCTAACTTTCTTTAAAAAAACGAATAGGCCTCGCGTTTATGTATACATCTTTCCATGGTACTATTTATTTGTCTTCACGTCTTTCTTTTTGTTCTGCTTGCTTTTTTTCTCTTTTCTCTCGTTTTTTCTGGTGTTTTCCTTTTCCGTATGTCTCCCCTCCGCGAAGGAGCAGGCAGGCAATGTGCCTCTATAGGTGGCAGCTGTCAGCATGTTTCCTCAATATTTCTTCCGTGTCTTCACGCTTTCTGTGTATGCAAATCAAATGAATAAATGAATACGATATGAGATGAAAGTACGTGTAAATTATAATAAAGCAGAGCTTATTGTTGCGTGAACTACCATCTCTCGAAGTATATTAAGTACATTCTTGCCTAGTAGCTGTAGGTGTCTTTATTTTTACAGTTTTCATTCATAACTTCAGGAAACCTGTGTTAGTAATTGCCACCGTAACATGCATGCCTCAGCTGTGTACTTTGCTAAGGTAGATTTGACAAAGCAACCAGACTCGCGCATTGAGGCAGAGCTTCGGTACCCAATCAGTAATTATCGGGAGGTGAGGTTGATAATGAAGTGAGTTGCAGCTGGCAACCCAACTCACCACAGATCAGTTTTATCTACGTTTATCGACGGCCGACGCTCTGTTCGCCGCTATCAGTGTACAGCCTGTAGTTGCTATAGTATGAGTTTTTTTTTTTCAAGCACAGTTTGATCGGTATGTGGGGTTTAACATCCTAAAGCACCGTATGATTATGAGAGACGCCTTAGTGGAGGGCTCCGGAAATTTCGACCGCCTGGGGTTCTTTAACGTACACCCAAATCTTAGCATATGGGCCTACAGCATTTCCGCCTCCATCGGAAATGCAGCCGCCGCAGCCGGGATTTCATCCCGTGACCTGCGGTCAGCAGCCGTGTACCTTAGCCACTAGACCACCACGGCGGGGCTTCCAAGCATAGGTTCACCTAAATAAAGAGCCTCGCTTTGAACCCACTGACAGCACCTGCCTTCATCAACGTCAAGATCACGTGACAATATCTAGTTTTCTACAGTAAATTCGTGTGGTGCTCGGTTGTTCTCGTGAACTTGTACTTACATGTCAGCTGTATTAATTTAACGACGGGACATCCAGTGCATTAAAAAGGGTTTCTTATCACCTGAAATAGTGTTTACAGTCTTCAGCGTCATTGTACGCGTCATGTATAACATGTAACGTTTAACACTCACGTCCAACGCGACCCTAAAAATATAAAAAGTAAAATCTCATACCTAAGCAAATTGTTTTCTTAGTGTCGGAATGTCGTGACCACCACGTGCGTAAGAAAAGGAGGTTCGCGAAGTTTTTAGTAAAGTTAAGCCAGGTCCCCAGTTTTAAATTTTAGCCGATTGAATGTTTTCATATCACTACAGTGAACACGCACAAAGACACAAGAAAAATGGACAGGACAGTACTATGGTGTTCATGTGCGTGTTCGTTAGTAATAGGGAAGAATTCAGCCAAGCCCAGTTAAATGCCGTCACGAGTTGCTTGCCGATTGCATTGTCAAGTAAGTGATCAAAGTAATATAATTTCAACATAACATTATTTCATTTTATTATAGCATGATATCGTTATTTGTATTTTGGTAAGGTCAACAATGTTGTTAAGCTATCAGTTGGTCGTTTATCAGGATAACAGTTAAATGAACAAAGGTGATATTGTGTAACGTGAATTTGCACACGATGCGAATGCTGTCATGCTAAAACGTGCTGCAAGCATCGATCCATAGGTTCAGACTGGGACGGTTGTTGCATCAAATTATGGGCAGTTATAAATAAATTTGGGCTTGAAAATAAAACGTAATAAGCAATGACACCACGACAGGACTAATATCAAAGTAAGGTTTATTCTCAGGGAAGCACATTTATTTACTGGTCGATAAGACACCATTAACACCAAAGACAAATGGTTCGACAAAAATCTAAAAGTTCAGACTTATATTTAATGGACCCTTACATTAAACTAAGCATCCCATCAGAGTTAACGAGAAAATAAAAGATTTGAAACATTAGTCCACCACCTACAGCTTTGTACAGCATTTACGCGACACTTCCTACACCGGATAAAACGTGTGCCTAGTACATAAAGTGCTCATGTGGCCCTTCTGACGAAAATGCACGTCATCTGCTTCTGAAGTGGCCGAAGTATAAAACACAAAGAAAAGTAGTACGAGGAAGTTGGCCACTTTTAGATAGGAGGCCCTTCACAGTGACGAAAATACTAGGTCCATGGCCAACTGCAGGTCTTCAGAAAAGAGCCCTTGTTGCCTTCAAGAAGTTTGTTGAAGAATCAAATATTTTATGGAAATATTGACCTACCGTATGCGATGTCGTCTTCATGCAAAAGGAAATATGTAGTAATTAGGTAGTGTGTTTCATATACGTAATCGTCTGTCTCAGAGTGAGCTGACCTTGTATGGGGAAATTGTGTACATATGTATCTATTAGGCGAATGTGAACTGTAATGCGAGGTGACCTTATCTTGTGTGTAGAACATATGAACTTATTAGCTGTATATGAACTGACCTGTGAAGTTTGGCTATTGCGTATGCTTTCACATCGTATATTGTACAGTCTAGCATTTCGTGCCCCTATTGTTGATCGTACAGCATATCTTGTCTACTAAGAGAAAATGAGTAGCCGGTGCCACCATAATGGCACCAACCTCTTATATTTCATCACTTTCATAAAAAAAACAAATTATTTAGTCGCTCAAGCGCACCCTGAAGACCTTAAAATAAACTGGTAAGTTGCGACGCTGGTAATACTACGAAACAAAAAGAAATACTAAACACGCTGAAAGCGTAAGGCTATATACTCAGAATCGGTGTCCTGTCATAAGGGCACTGTCATATAGTCATATATAAGCGGCGAGAAATTATTTATTGAGATATGCTATTTGACTCGTGTGAATGTTCACCTAAGGCTGACTGACCGGCGTGTGACAGTTTCTTTTAATGTAGAAAGCCTCTACAACTACAGTAATAACCCCTTGTGGCCGAAGAACACCGTTGTGTTTAGCAAACATCTTTGCATCTACATCGTTTACAGTGTGTGGCAACATGCAGAATCCTTTAGCGAGTTCTCCAAGCTTGATTGCAATTTTAGTGCATGAAGGGGATTTTCTTCAGGCTAATAAGTTAACTGAACAGTGCTGGGTTTGCAAGGGAGGTTGAGGTCTGTTAAATCACATCTGCAGACATACAGACCTCTATAAGCCATTTCGGCCTGGATGGATCCTCAGCACCGCCACTATGTATGCCCACGTCGAAAAGTTCTCTGGTATACTTCCCTTCAACTCGGAAAAAACAAAACCCGACACTTGGGTGTCGGTCTTTCATTCCACCCTTGAGATGTACAGTACATCAACTGAGGTTAGTTCAGCCGACGCTATAGAGTATATTTAGGACCTGTCGGGAGATGGCCTCAATTCATTTTTAAGCTATTTTCAGAATCACCGCGTTCTTTTGTGGCCAAGTCAGAGATGTTCTGCGCATGGGCATAAAGTATAAGCTTGATCTGCAACGCTGCCACCACAATGTAACACCGGCCTGGGAAGAGTTGCCTGACGTAAATTTTCTGAATAGTTACCCAGTTTATTATTGCGATGAAACTTCATTGTAGAAAAGCTGCAGCCATTGGGCATGTTCTGAAATCGACTGTACTGCATTTATAATATCGATTGCTGCCATGTTTAGTTTATTTGGGCGCTTATTCTGGATTGCCGCGTTGATATGCGCGCTTGGCACTTTGTTTCAAAAGGCATGACCTATCGTCGTACGAAGGTTGTTAGTTATGCGCTTGGCGTGGCGCTATATTGATGTGCGTTAATGTCACAAAAGTAAGGAGCTCTCTTCAGTTATTGCGACGCTCAGCCAGCAGTCGACGCTCATTGGAGCACTTCATGCGAGACGCTGAGTGAAGACGCCCTTCCTGATGATGCAACGGTCGTTTGAACCGACACAGTGCTCGCAATCGGTATCTAGAAGATTCAAGGAGTGCAGACGAGAAGAAAAAAAAAAGCTCACCGTTTGTGGTGACTGAGGAACATTTTTACGACCGCCTTTCAAGGTACGAATCCATATTCCTTGACTTCACCTCACGGCTGACTTGTGCCGGTGTGTTTCGCAAAGGGTGGGAAAGATAGCGCGCGTTGGGCGCTATCTAACCTCGCCCTTGGCAACGTTGTCTGCCGCTGATAACGAGCGTTACACTCTCTTCCAACGCACTGTGAGCATCTGGGTGTTTCAACGTGGCAGCGTCCTCTTCTCCACTGTTTGCAGTGCAGATTCAGTGCTTCTTGTGCACTGTCGGTGCAAAACGTACGCCTCGGGCGCTGGTAGACAAACGATCACGTCACGCTCAACGCAGAAGTGCTGAAACGAGAGAAACGGTGCAGCAACCTGGCACATTTGGGTGCCGTTAACCGGATGCAATGTCTGCGGGCCAGCTCCGTACACGTGCAGACGACAAGGACGAGCAGACGACAGCGCATTCCACAAGAGAAACGAGACCGCCATTGTTCGTTCGTCAAGTGACACTCTTCCTGTCGTCTTTTTTTCGTGCAGCGGCATCGGAAGGAAGCGCCTGTCTTGGTCGGCCTTGAGCCCGTAAGTGGGACCTCGCCAAAACGGGCACGTTCGCTATGCTTCAGTGCTGACAACGCAATCTTCTTTCGTGCCGCTAATAAATTTACACTGAATGATATATGCACTGCACACCTCTGTTAATACGCGGAGAGGTTCGCAAGTCGAACTTTCGAATAAACTATTAGAAAATACTGCGCTTTTTACGGGCCCCAACTATCGTGACTATATATGAGGCACGCGGAGTGTCGCAATAAAAGTACACAACTCACTGACGAAGAAAATATATTCTTCATCGTCAGTGTTTCGTGTCCTTCCATTCCGACGTCTCGTAATCACGAACCCATTCCGATTCGCGCAGTGATCAGTGCTACGTGCTCGGTTCTCTATCATCCGGCCGGGAATCGAACCCACACCCTCGAGCCTAGCGGCGCGAAGCTACGCCGGTGGGCCAAGAAATCGTCCTCACTGTGCAGCCAAGACAAAGATTGAGACCTGCCAGCTCATTTCCAGGAGACTGTGAAAGCTGTCCGCTATAGTCCACATGACAGAGGTTTGCTTCAAGCAGAAATTGTTCCCACTGTGTAGACATTCACCTTTCTTGCGCAGTCGGGATGCAGTTAAAGGGGAAAAAAATTGGCTGCGTAGCGCACGTGCTCCTCTGCGTACGATGACGAACGTCTTCTGTCTGTGCTGCGTAAGAAATGGCGTTATCTGACAGTAATGTGAAGATAAGAAAGTTTTTTTTTTAACACAGAGTTACTGGTAGTATCCAGAACTAACCAACAAAATAATGCCAGTGCAAGTATGGGGTAGTTATTGTAAGTAATTGTGATGTATTCGTGCAGAAAGAAAAGTGCACGAAAAGATAACTTGCCACCAGTAGGATCGAAACCTGAGACCTTCCACTAAAGCGTCTGATTAACGCGTCCGAGAGCCACTGGTAGGTGGTAGCACCAAGTAGGTTTAGCAAAGCGTAAGAAACAACCGCTTAGTTTTTTTTTTTCTTAGCATCGCATTATCAGCGCAGTTTAATAAGCACTGAAGTCTTTATAATGACGTAGCAATGCATTTTCTAAACAAAGAAACACACTAACAACACTTTCGCACTGATGTTGCGCCTAAAATATGGGTAATATTTGCTTTTTGATTGACAAATTCACAAGTATTAATGGAGCCACAAGATCAATGTGGGTGGGCGTTGAGCAAGGGGCTGAATCGTGAGAAAGATGAACAACAAAAATACAGGCAAACGGTTATCTCTGTGGTTGTCATTGGCCCAAAGACTTCTGCGCGGGGGGCGGTGTATAGTCTGAAAAGCATAGACAGTCTCGAACGGGTGGAAACTCGTTTATTACTACTGGGAGGTGGTAGCCGAACTTCCGTAGAAAACTAGTGATGACTCCCTTGCATGGAAGAAGGAATGCTCCATGCTAGTTTGTAACAAGCGGGGGAAGAGGGAAAGCAGCCAACCGGACGGCTGCAGGTACGGTGCACGAGCTCGCTCGGTCAAAAGGTTCGCTCGGGAGTCGGGACAGAACATATCCTCCCTAAAACTGCTGCTTGGGCGAATTGGTTCATGATTAGTATATAATCACCAGCGCAAAAAAAAAAAAGATTACACATTTAGGGAGGACACACACAGCGCTGCACTCACAACTCATTTATTATTCCAAATAAGGAAAGAAGATACTTGCTGCACATCCAATTTAAACAGTTTTAATCCGTGCTTCACGCTGTTCTCATTTCTATTTTGTTTCTTAACGTTTTAGATCTTTTTTTTATCTTTTGCGTGTTTGCTGCCTGGAATTCTCTGGTTTTAACGTGTTTGTCCCTGTTGGTTTTAGGATCAATTATATTTTTTAACTTTTTCCATAATAGGGGCGCACTTTGTGGCGTAAGAATTTTAGACTGCGCAGTTAACTTCGGTTGCTTGTAGTTTTGGCAAGCATTTTCACGTAATTTTCATCGCTGCTTTTCTTCAAGTTATCTTTCTGTAGTTTTGACACATACCTACAAAAAGGTCCCCATTCATCAATTGTGAGTTCAGTGCTGCGTGTGTACTTCCTAGATGTTCCGTCTTTTTTTTTTGCGCTGATAGTGTATTTTATTTTCCTCCCTCCTTAGATTGTTGCTTGAAAGTGGTCTGGGAGTCGCCGTGGGTGCGTGGACGCTAGGTGAAGCCTCCGCTTGCTGGGCGTTCCGGGCCGGCCGGCGGCGGCACCGATTCATCTGCTCCGAGATGCCAAGTTAGGTGGGACGACGCTACGAGGTGCCTTCTTGATAGGAAGCAACCCTTGGCAAATTACCAGAACGACGTAGCTGATTAAGATGGCGGCGAGTGGCCTTTCCGCTTATGTCGACGAGCCATGACCGCAAAGATAATATGCCTTTTAGTTCCGTCGCTTCAATCCAGCCGGGTTTTAAATGCGAAGCATTTCTTAGAGAATTTCGATGACTTTCAGCGTATCTATCTATCTATCTATCTATCTATCTATCTATTTATCTATCTATCTATCTATCTATCTATCTATCTGTCTATCTATCTATCTAGCCGCTTAAGTTTCGATGATCTCGTGGTCACCCCCTTAACATAGCGTGAACCAAGATTAGCGTGAACAAGAAACATAGCGTGAACCAAGAAACGTTGGTTTGGCAAATATGACGCGCTGGTCAAGACATGAATAACGTCACAATCCCTTCGCGTACGTCGTCAAACACTTCCCGCCAGACAGTGGCACATACCCACGGGAAGGTATGCGCCGTTGGTATGCGCCACAGGTTATTGACACTTAGTATCTACCCAGGAACGACGAGACCACTTATGGGCAATTTTAGAGTGCGAGCGTTAAGAAATACCCGACATCGGTAGCGTCGACCCGACGAATGGAAATAATAAATGTCAGGGTCCCAGTTGGAATAGAACCCAAGCATTCTGCGTGGCAATGAAACATTTTACCACAGAGCTACGCCAGGTCTCGGATCTAATTTTATTGCGAGATCAATTATATGGACACTTTCGGCTGTATTTTGCCGCCGGCGTCACCGTCACTTGCCGTATATGTGTACGTATCCATTGAGAAGAATAGACAAGACAAAGACGGCATTCTTCCTTTAGGCCGGCTGTTCTAATCTGAGCCTCTTCTTCCTCTGCCTCTCCCAGCTAGCTCCTCGAGCGCTAGAGCCGCGTGCGCAGCTGACTGCAATGTTTCTGGTGGGCGGACTTGGTGGCATCGTCGTGGTTGGCCGCAACCCCTGGGCAACGTAGATAGGAGATCTAAGTGAAGATCTAAGTATCCGGTAGGCAGCACCGACTGTTCTAGAGTGGCCGGACTCGGCCACGCTGTAATTCCAGTTGTAAGTTTGTCCAAGTTGGTTCCGGAGGCCGACACTGGCTTTGTCGCCTGGGTCGTTTGCCGTGTTTAGAGACTGGGCCTTCGTTGGTAACTTTGTCCATGACGACTCCGGGAGACGACATTGACTGTGTCTTGGTAGTGTACGACCTCGGCTGCGCTGCGACTTTTCAGAGAAAGCAGTTCCATTTTCCTCGGGTGGACGGAGCAGGCTTTCTCGGCGTATTTGGATTTCTTTGACGTGATGCGGCTTGGCAAGAAATGTTCTCGGACAAGGTTCAGGCGACTGGCTGCTACTGTTTCGGCATCGTCGCCGTTTTTTTCCCCCAAGTGCTGGTCTTTCTTAATGGAAGCGGACGAAATGGTAGATCCGCCAACGGTACATGATGCACCAGACGCGGTCGTCTGTGCGTCTTGCAGTGGGTAGTGTGTAATTTGGCTTTCCTAGTTGGTGACTGCGTCAACGAGCCAAGCTCCCTCGCTTAGCGAAACCGCGCTTCGTGGAACTGGGACGGCCCCATCGGCAGCCGTTGCAAGAGTACGAGACTTGCACTGTGCAGACAGGTCTTTGCTGAAAACGACAGAACACGTGTCAGAGACCTAGTTGCCTTCTCGAGACGTGTCTTTTCGCAACGTGGAAATGCCCTCACGTTCAGTTAGCGAATAATTTAAAGCGTGCAGATCGGCTTCCGTCTGGTAACGGATGAGCATGGTGAAATCCACGGGCACGTGCGTTTTATGACGTGTTAGAACGTCCAGTAACATGGAGGCTGGTGCCTCAGCGTCTACCGGATGGCCTGACGACTCTAAATCCACTGGATGACATTCGTTGGGGCCTGTCACAGGGCGTTTCGCAAAGCATGCCGTGAGGGACCCACCAGACACAGGTGCACCATCGGACCTCTGCAGTTGAAATGTCTGTGGAAAGCACAGTTACCCTTCCGTGATGGTGCCCTAGACCTTAATCACGAATGGAGGGCGGGGTGGTAGTCGCCCGAGTTGAATCCTTCGTATTGGCAGTAATACGGAATTATAGGCTATTTGGTTTGATATTGGGCTTCCCCTGGGCTCCATCCTCGGGGGAAGTCGAGTTGCACAGGCAAGAAGCGCAGGAAATCAGACCGAAAGCAGCTATAAGCTTGGGGCCCCACTTTGCCCATTACTGCTGCTTCAAGCCTTCATACCGGCGCTACGTCGCTGCACCTTCCCAAAGATGGTCTACAGCCACGGACCATTTTTGAGGCTCCGTCCAGGCCTCGTGCATTGCTGTCGCGTTGATGGTCGCCACCCAGCCGTCAGTGTCTTTCTCAAAGCCGTGGAACTCCGATATTTGGGCGACGACTTGCGCCGATAAAACGGCAGGTGACAGCGGAGAAAGCGCAAATGCGAAGCCACCCAGCTGGTCCGAGAGCTACATGAGGGCATCCCGGAGCTCTTTGCGTTGCTCGGATGGGCTGACCTCCAGGTCATGTGAGGATGCTGTATCTAGCATGGCATCGGCTATTAAGACGATCAAGACCAGGGACTGATGATGATGATGATGATGATGATGATGATGATGATGATGATGATGATGATGATGATGATGATGATGATGATGATGATGATGATGAGCCTTCAGCTTTGCTGGCACTCGCCCACAAAGGGGGATCGGCCAAGAAACGGGTGGCAGGATCATCAAGTATGCTAAGTCAGGCATTCAGGTAGTCTCGTAGCCGTAAATAATAATAACAATAGACTAACAAGGTAATCTTTTTGTTGCCATTATGTACGCACACACGGCAGAGTAAACCTCCCTGTGGCTATAACCTAATGTAATCCCTCCGAAGGATAAAATTACTTCCACGTTTATTTTTAAACCTAGCTTCTCAATTGGTTCGACCAGGTATCTTTTCCTTTGATAGAAATATCGTTGACAGGATAAAAAAAATGATCTGTTGATTCTGATTCCTTGCAAAAGAGACATAACGGAGATGCTGTTAGTCCAGCTTTATGCAGGTAGTAATTCAGGTGCGGAATTCTGCATCGTAATCTCGTGATTGTAATTTCTAACTGCTGAGATACACACCACTGTTTGTTCCAGCAAAATCTTAGGTGTACGACGTCTCTGACTTTATCCAGAGATAATTTTTCTATTTTTTGTGCAAACAAGCATTTCTATATCTGAGTGCTGTTACATAGGTGAAATCAGGTAAAATAGGTAAGAGTGGTCCGCTTGAAAATGCTTTGGCTAACGAGTCTGCCATCTCATCTGGATAAATCCCGCAGTGGCCAGGTACCCATAGCAAGTGAAATTTTTCCAGGTTTGCTGGTAATAAACTGCTAATCATACTCAATATTGTCAAAGTTTTTGCTGTAGATAGTGGAGTGCATACTGAGAGAAAATTGGTAAGTATGACCGCTTCTGATTCGCTTGCAGGAAATTTACGAAGTGCTAGAATTATAGCAAATAATTAAGCGATGAATATAGGCGTGTAATCTGGTAATCGAACTGAAAAATATTAGTCGAGAGAAGTACAGAAGATGCGTACTCCAGCCTTTTCGTTCAATACGGATGCATCCATCGCAATAATGTTGTTTATGGACAGATGAGTCAAGTAATCTTGTAACCGATTATTTAAATATCGAAGGGGCAGTTCGCACTAGAGAGAAAAATATCATCACATTTAGTTTCAAGTTTTGAATTAGGCATCTTCGTTATGGCAATCTGATAAATATTTACATTGAGAGGCTCTAGCAGCGCTTGGACGAACCTAATCTGAGGGGAGTGTATATAGTCTAGACCATTGTGTTCCGAAGAATGCGGTTGGTTCTTGAATAAAAACGTAAGACGCTTGTCTCAGAGGCGAATCGTATATTTTTAAGAAAGTTTGAACTGTAAGTATTCTAAACCTAGTTAACAAAGGTGGAAGACGCGCTTCTACATATAAAACATTATTTGCCACAAATTTGGGGAGTCCAAGACATAAGCGCAAAACTTCTCTTTATAATAATAACTGTCTCATCTTGTAAGCCGCGCTGCCTGAAAATAATACGCACCCGAATTTCATAATAGGCTGCACATACATTTTGTAAACCTTTATCAATGAACTCCTTCGCAATCCTATTTTTCTGTTTCGCAATTGCGTAACCATCCCAAGGCACGTGATACTTTACAGCCAACCTCGTCTATATGGCTTTTCCAATTTAGCGTCCTATTATATACGATGCCTAGGTATTTTAGGAAATCGACCTGGGGAATGAGCTCGGTACGATACATCAGGGAAATATTGACACGATCCTTAAAAGAGAATGGCAGAAGCGCACTTTTTTTGACGTTCAATGACATATGGATATTGTCAAGCCATCCTTCTAGCATGTTCATGTAATTTTGTAATGCCTGATACAATCGGTGCAGATCACTGTTTGTTGCAAAGAAAGCAATATCATCTGCATACACGTAAATTTTGATATCCTGATGAGTTGGAATGGAACTTAGTAAAACGTTGAATAACACAGGGGATAATACTGAGCCCTGAGGTACACCTTTTGTTTGCTTATATCTTTTAGAAGAGCATCCGTCCAAGAAGCAATAAAATTCTCGGTCTTTCATAAACTCTGTAATCCATGCTGTTATATATTTTGGAAAGCGATAGTCTTGCATCTGCTGGATTAGGATAGGATATTCCACTTTGTCGTACGCTTTAGCTAAGTCTAGAGTGACTAGTGCACAGTATTCGCGGGGATGCCGAGCCAGCTGTATGCGACTTTTCAAATCCACATGTACACACCAAATGGAGTATCCCGATCTAAAGTCAATTTGTCTGGGGTTTCATATTTTATGTTCGTTGATATAGTTCATTATACGCGCATTCAAGACTCTCTCTACAAGCTTGACCAGGTTAGACGTCAATGAAATAGGTCTTATGTTGTCCAGAGTAAGCTCCATTCCCTGTTTTTTAAGTATCGAAATTATTTTGGAGAGCGTCCACTGTGCCGGAATCCAAGAATTTTTCTGTGAATAATTAACTCTATTACGGATTTCATGTGGAGATATTTCGTATAGCACTTTAATCATTGTAGAGGTCACCCCATCAGGTCCAGGAGCAGCGGGCGGTAAGCTCTTCATCACATTCGCCAATTCAGCTAAAGATACCTCCTGGAAATGACAATCCACCCTTAATTTTACCATGGACTTAAGCGTAATTGTCGTAAACCTGGTTTGCAAGCCTTTAGCAATATTTTCCAAGAAATCAGAGAGTTCGCGAGGGGACATAATGGTGGAATGAATGCTTTCTGCCTGTGGAATCATTTTTATCGCACGCAAAAACCTGAAAAGCACTTTCTTATTCTTAGTTTTAGGTAATTAAATTTATTCATATCATAGTCTTCTTTTGCTTTGCGCACTATACGCTTAAAATCAGCGGCCATGAATTTAAAATCACTCCAATTTTTTAGGCATTGATTATTTACAGCTTTTTCCAAGCCGCTTTTCGCTTTCTATACCCCCTGACACATTCTAGATTCCACCACGGGCTAAAAGATCCCGCTGTGTTCGAGTCGACAGTAAACGTTGAATTTTTTAATGATCGTTTCAATACCACACACAGACTCATAGCCCTAAGATCTTCCTGCATTTTCTCGCGAAAAATTAACGTAGATTTTAAATCTTTTTGCAATTTAGCATATTTTACGAATGAGCCAACTTTCCCTGCCAAACTAAACCTCGGGAACTTAATTTCAAAACTAATGGGAAGGTGGTCACTGTTTGTAGCACAATCTAATATATTCCACGAGGAAATGCTTAAAGTAGAACTGGAAAATGTTAAATCAATAGTCGATTTAGAGCTACCTCTTACAAATGTAGCAACGTGTGAGTTCAAGCAGGAAAAGTTATTATCAAGCATCCATTCCCACAAACGTCTTCCACATACATGAGATCTGAAGCCCAAGACACATGGTGTGAATTGAAATCACCACACAGTACTATTTCTTTTCTGCATGAAGCTAACATAATATCGAGGCATCTCGTGTCCTGAACTCCTGCAGGAATGTATACATTTGCAAAAGAGAAAGGCGAGCAGTCTGGTAGTGTTATGTCTAACACCAGAATTTCGTAATTCGTATCCATACACTGATACGGTATCTTGGCTCTGTGATTAAATTTTGTTGATATTAAGAAAGCCAGACCGCCCCTCTACTCGGGCGATCCAGTTGGATTAATCGATAGTGTTTCATGTAAAAATTTTTACCGTTAGCAAGCCAGGTTTCCTGAATGGCAATTATGTCGGGAGAAATTTGCGAAGAAATATATTGTAAATCTGTAGTTGCCGACCAAATAGACCGGCAATTACACTGCAGAATTTTTAGGGAACCTATTTTGATGATATACCAGCAGAAGAAACTGCCTGATCCAGAATATCTTTTTTCATGAAATCATTTTTTGAAAGGTTCTCTAAGAAGTCTTTCTTTGACAGGTATTTCTTGAATTTTGGGTTCTGAAAAGACTTTTTAGAGGGGGGGGGGAAATCTGTTACGTTTCAAAGTCTTTTGAGATTCTGTGTCCATATCTGTAAAGTCTCCTGAATCATCTGTCATAGGTTCTCACTTAGCCTGAACTCTATTTTTAGAAGGACCTGCTTTCGGAGAGATTGATCTATGATTAACTGTCAGATTTTCCTCCTCTGTACCCCTTGACATCAACAGAGCCTGCGAGTCCCGATTTTGCACAGGAACTGTACCAATGATTTGTGTCAGCTGTTGTGTTAACATATCAGCCAAGCCTTCAAAAAGAGTAGCTGCCAGACGCTGCATTGCCTTTTCAGTAGACTTTTCAATAGCCTCAGTAATCGACTTTGCGAGCGATGCATCCATTGCCGCTGTGTGCCGGGATGTTATGCCTGCGTAACCTTTCGATCTTTCATGCATTTATGCTACCGCTTCCCTCCTGGAGCAACGCCTGCGTTCTATGATTTCTAAAACACCCATTTCTCTTTCTTTTGCGCCATATTCAGCAGAGTCTGCCGGGTGCGCTCCATTACACAAGCAGCACTTCTGGTCATTATATTTGCAATCGCAGCTGTCGTGAATCTCTCCGCACAGACGACATCTAGCCTGGGATCTGCATCATTTCATGCTGTGGCCGAATCGCCAACATTTTGAGCACTGCAAAGGTTTCGGGGAAAGTGGCTCTACTTTGTAGATTAGTGGCCAAGCCTTAATTTCTGTTGGCCTGACTCTTCCTGCAAAAGTTACTATTACTGATTCAGTGGGCGATTTTGTTTTATCAGTCGTTCGGTTGCATCAATAGACTGAAACTGCCCCAGCTACAGCAAATAAGTCCAGAATTTCTTGAGGTGCCAGACTCGTATTCACCCCACGGGCTATGCCCTTCGTACATGCAAGGTGAGCTGGAACAAACGGGCTCACCGGCTGTGCAGCAAATTCAGAGCAATTCAGAAGCTCTCGGACGCAATCCTGATCGGCAGAGCAGCACAGGATACCCCCTCGGCCAAACTGGCGGACCTCAGTAATATTCTGGAAAAGCGACGAGGCTTTCAGAAGCTCCACTTGTATCACCTTCAGATTCTTCATTGGAATATGGAACCCCCATTAGTAGGAAGCAGAGCCACAGGGACGTAGATATCTCCACTGCGTAGCAAGGTATCAAGCGGCCGATTCTTGACCGGTAACGAGGCCAGCCAAGGGGAGTGCCCTGGACCAGGTGATGAGAAAGACATCAGAATATTGTGGCTCGCCTGACCTCCAAAGGGCTGCAACAACGTTTCAGTTGAGAGAAACTAACAAGGAATACGAGGAATCAAAAGCAAACCAAATCTTAGCTAAAAGGATGCTGCCGCTCGACGTTGAGCCGACCTCCTATGAGCCACGAAGCCACGAAGTGATGGGTGTTTGATGCACGAGATTGCTGCCGGCCGTCTTCTTCACTGGGACTGCTTCGAACGAATACGGTTTATTAGAAGAAGTGCAGTAGCACGCACTCGCTCCAGGCAGCAGTCTTCTTTCCTCTTCTGGCTTTTGATGATATTTTATAGACTCCCGCCCGCCCAAGTTGAAATAGGATAAGCTTGCGCGGGCTATTTGAAACAACCCTCCATAGGGCTTATGTAATTCACCGATCTTCTTAGAAGTTCTTTTTTGCCTGTGCGAAGGAGACAAGCTCTTGTTATTCCGTCTTGCCCAGAGTTGAGTTTTTCAATCCGGCACATTTTCCAAAATGTTCTTGAAACCTTGTCCTCAGCCAACACGATGTCACACTGTAAGAGTGCCTTTGCTTGCCGCGTCCTTGCTTTGACCGTAGCTACTATTTCCTTGATGTATTCTCGATGCCATCTTTTCCACCAAGCTCGCACGAGTTTGCATCTGCTTCGCCATGCGTCTTCAATGTCACCGTTGTACATTCATATTTGTCCGTCTTGAAGCTGTTGCCGTCCGCCTATGATGTCTGCCGGCGTTATTGGCATTGGCTCGTTAGGTTCTCCTTACACGTAAGTCAACGGTCGATTTTTGAGTGCTCCTTCAACTTCTGCTACAATAGTGCGTATTTTCTCTAAGGAAGCTGTACTTTTCGATATTATTTATTTATTTATTTATTTAGTATTCCTAAAAGGCCCCAGTCGGGGTATTACATGAGGGATGGGCATAATTAGCAACATATTAACAATTCAATCATGGTCTTGAATACATGTGGGTCGGAGTGGTGCATGGCGAAGGCAGGCAAGTCGTTCCAGTCCCGGGCGGTTGCAACAAAAAAGGAGCGAAGGTGGGCAGTAGTTTGTGCTGGCGGTGGATAAACGGCTCGGGGATGGTTTGTACGGCTGGATGATCGGTGAGCAGGCAAGATGGCTGGAACGTTGAAAGGAGCGTGATAAAATTTGTGAAAAAGACAGAGCCGAGATATAAGACAACGTGATTCTAGGTTGTTGAGGTGGCCACGAGTTTTAAGTTCGGAAACGCTGGAATGATAAGAGTACACGGAGTAGATGAACCGGGCAGCGCGATTTTGTACAGATTCGAGAAGGTTAGATTACAATGATGAGGGTCCCAAACCGAGCATGCGTACTCCAACTTAGGACAAACAAATGTGGTGTAAGCTAACAACTTCATTGATGAGGGAGCAAGTTTTAAATTCCTACGAAGTAAACCCAGCGTACGATTAGCGGAGGATGCTACGTTGTTAACGTGAGTGGACCAGGCGAGGTTGCTTGAGAATGTTACACCGAGGTATTTATAGGATTCTGCTGTTAAGATTGTAGAGCCCGAAATGGTGTAAGTCGCTTGCTGATAATGTTGCCTACGGTGAAATGATATTAGCGATGTCTTATTTACGTTTAAAGACATTAGCCAGTCGTTACACCAGGATTCAATAAGGTTAAGGTCGTTTTGAAGTATAGCAATATCGGTAGGGTTTTTTATTGGACGGTACACGACGCAATCATCTGCAAACAGGCGAATATTTGATGAAATGTTAGCTGGGTGGTCATTTATATAAATTAAGAAAAGTAGGGGTCCGAGTACTGTGCCCTGTGGGACGCCAGAGATTACGGGAAGATGGTTAGATGAATGGTTGTTAGCGTACACAAGTTGTTGCCGATTAGTCAGAAAACTACGAATCCAGTTGAACGTTGATGTATTAATGTTTAAGCAAGAAAGCTTGAGGAGTAGCCGTTGATGCGGAACTTTGTCAAATGCTTTTTCAAAATCTAAAAAAAGGGCATCGGTGGGTATATTTATGTCAGCGCTAGAACTGATGTCATTGTAGAATGAAGCAAGTTGTGTGTCGCAGGATAATCCTGAGCGAAACCCATGTTGACTATGATGAAAGAAGTTGTGGCGGTTTAAAAACTTGACGGTGTTAGAGTAGATCACATGTTCCATTAGTTTAGAGCAAATGCTAGTGAGCGAGATGGGACGATAGCTGCTAGGCTGGGATGGAGGGCCCTTTTTAGGGACTGGAACAATCTTACCCACTTTCCAGTCTTCCGGCGCCACTCCTGAAGACAGTGATTGCTGAAAAAATATGGCATAATATCACACTGACAATGGGTTGTGTATTTTTTAACATTTTAGCGTTGATGCCATCGGCGCCACAAGAAGATGTAAGCTTTAATGAGTCGATTAATTTAGCAATGCCCTGTTGAGAAAACGTGATGTCCGGCATCATGTCGTAATCATGAGGATGGAATGAAGGTAAGTTGCCGTTAGGTTCGATAGTGAACATGGAAGAGAAAAAATGATTAAGTTGTTCGGCGGCTTCATCGTCGGGGATCGGAAGGTTATGATTATCAAACAGTGCCAGTGGTTGGGAATTTTGAGGGTTGATAACGCTCCAAAATTTCTTCGGGTTATTGGTCAGCATGGCCGGCAAAGTTTGTGAGTAAAAAGAACATTTTTCTTTCATAGCATGCGTGCTGAATGCTTTTTCCGCAGCGTAGTAGTTGTTCCATGCAGAAATGTTATTAGATCGTCTTGCTGATCTAAAAAGTCTTCTCTTTTTATTATTGAGTCGTTTTAGTGTAGCTGTGAACCATGGGGACGTCTTTTTTTCGGTGACGGTAATAGTGGGCACGTATTTTATGAACAGGTCATGGATTTTATTTTTGAGGAGCAACCAATTAGTCTCGACAGAGCGCTGCGAAAAATCGGCTAGCAGGCAAGTAGCGAATTCTGCAAATTCATTGTTTAGGGCGGAATAGTTTCCTTTGTTATACAATGTTATCGTTTATACAATGTTATCGTTTATACAATGTTATACAATGTTATCTTTCGCATCGACGTCCTCAGGCTTATGAGGTGTTCGTAAAATCCTCCCCACCATGGCGCGCACTCGGCTATCGTTTTCCACTGAATTTGTTGGCCACTGCAGTAATCCTTTAAGACCTCGTGTTCAATGGTTTCGAGCATTCTGTTGATTTTCTTTTCAGCTTTTATAAATGTTTTGGCGTTGTCCGAGTAGATTACTGCTGGAATTCCCCGTAGAGCTGTAAATCGTCGGAATGCTTGTAGAAAACTTGATGACAAATCGTGGTAACCTCCAAGTGTACTCCTCTCGTTACCGCGCAGGTGAATATTAGTACATATTGCTTCACAATCTGGTACTTGTCCTTTGCGTAAAGAGGTCTTGTGAAGTCAACCCCGTTAACTTTTAATGGCTCTGTTTCGGTGACTCTGTCTGCCGGGAGTGCAGGTATGTTTTGAGTCGCCGGTCTGGAGTTATGCCTCTTGCAGACGACACATCTGTTCAGAACTCTTTTCACTGCTTGTCTACCCTGCAATATCCAGAACTTAGTTCGAAGTTGCGCTAGCGTCACTTGTTCTCCTCCATGTAATACAATTTTATGCACGTGACGTATTAACAGTTCCGTGAAATTCCCGTCCTTTGGAATTAATAGAACGTGCTTGTTGAATTCTTGGCTGCACTGCAATCGTCCCTTCTGTCTGATGATACCATTGTCATCAAGGTAGACTTTGTGTCCATGAATTGCAAATGGTTCAGTGCTTCAATAGGCCTCACTCTTTGTTTGTCTCAGTGATATTTGGGTCTGTCTTATCCAGTATTTCTCTGCATTTGTTACCTCTTTTCCTGTCAATGGCCCTCTGTGATTTTCCTTTCTCGTGTTATTTATGAATCTGAACACCCATGCTGTCACTCTTATAAGCCGTCCGTATGATGAATACCTTTCAATTTCCAAGATTGGCTCAATTTCAGCTCTTCCCATGTATTGGTGACATTGTGTTTTGTGGTGGTCTTCCACGTCTGTATTTGTGCCAATTATGCTTGCTAAGTTCTTTTCCAGTGATGTTATCCATTCGGGACCGTTCCACCATAACTTTGACGTTATCAATGCCTTTGCTCTTATTCCTCGTGTAAGTAGGTCATCAGGGTTGTCGTCACTTTGAACGAATGACCAGCTTGCTTGAAGTGTTTTTTTTTCCTAATTTTTGCAATTCTGTTGGCAACAAACGAATCCCCTTTGCTTGTTCCCTTGATCCAGTGAAGCACAATCATCGAGTCCGTCCAGCAGTGTATTTTCTGAAATGTTCCGTGGAAGTGACCTTTGATGTAGTCGCATAATCTTGATGCTACCACCGCTGCCATCAGTTCAAGTCGCGCCAATGTCAGCTCTTTAATTGGAGCTACGCGGCTTTTTGCTGTTACCAGCCTTGATTCTTTGCTTCCATAGCGATATACTGCTATCAAGTATGCTGCCACTCCGTATGCTAATGGGCTCGCGTCGGCAAATACATGCAGCTTGTATGCTGCTTGTACTGGTTGATTCTTGCTTGCGTAGCATCGGGTGATTTCTAGAACTCGAAATTCCTCCGCTTCAGATATAAAGTTCTTCCATTTGTCGCATTCATCTTTAGGGAGCTGGGCGTCCCACGTGACGTTCGTTTTGCACAGTCTCTGCAGTCCTATTTTCGCGCGTACTGTGAACGGCGACAACAAACCGAGCGTGTCAAATATATTCGCTGTGGCTCGTAACACGGCCCTTTTTGTCAAGCACGTTGTATTTGTTAACAAATCCCACTTTTCCACAGGGAAGCAAATGATGTCCTTTGAGTGTTTCCATATCAAGCCCAGAAGCATTGTAAATCCTCTAGATTGAATCTCCATGTGAGATTCGTCCCTTTTGTTTTCATCTATTATTTTGTTTAATCGATCTTCATTGGAAGTCCATTTTCTCAAATTTATCGCTGCCTCTCTGAACAATTGCTTTGCCTCTTTGTACAACTTGACTGCTTCATCAAGCGTTGCTGCTCACAGAATGACGCCATCCACGTAGATTGCTTTCTGCAGTGTCCTCGTCGTATCAGGAAGCCGGCCTTCCACTTGTTTCAAATGGTGTTTAATTGTAGCTGCCAGTATAAACGTGCTCGATGTTGTTCCGAATGCTACTCTTGTCATGTGCCATGTTTGCACTTCATTCATTAACCTTCCCTCAGCGCCATGGTTCCACCGCAGAAATCCCATTGCATCTCTATCCTCTTCGTGTATAGAGATTTGTAGAAATGCCTTTTCAACATCTCCTAATGCCACCTTTTCTTTTTGGAAATTAATGAGGAGTGATAGCATGTCCTCATTCAAATTGGGTCCTGCCTCAAGGTTCTCATTTAAAGACATGCCTTTTCAAGAATGTGATGAGGCGTCAAACACTACTCGAACCTTTGTTGTGGCTCGGTCCTCTCTAATGATCACATGGTGTGGCATGTAGTAGCAAAGTGCATTTGGCTGTTCTGGTGGCTCCTGGACCTCCTCTGCGACTTTTAATGTTATATTCTCTGATATAGCTTTCTCGTAGCGATAGAGCATGTCTTCATTTTTCTGCAGCCTTTTAGTCAGTTGCTGTAGTCTTTTTATCGCATTTTCCTTGTTGCTTTCCAAATTTACGTCCTGTTTACATGGCAAGCTGACTTGATAGCGACCGTTTTGTTGTACAATCTTGCGCTCGAATTCTTCGACCACTTCATTCCCGGTATTATCCAAACTATTTCTTGTGATCCTCATTGACTCCAGGTTCCAAAACTTCTGTAGCTCTTGCTGGCGTTCTGTCTCCTCAGCTTCATCATTCAGAGCCATGACTGCTTGATTATGTGTTATCTTGCTTTGCTCTGACGGCCATTGCAGTACCCATCCCAGTATAGTTTCTACAGCCATCAGTCTGTCCTCGATTCTTCGAGTTCTACCAGTAAAGAATTCCCAATAATAGTCTGAGCCGATCAGTAGTTATACAGAATCTGTTGCAGTCGTCTCGGTCCTGTGATCAGCCACTTGCATTTTTAGCTGTTTCATTTTCTCGCAGAGTAGTTTCTGACTTGGAGTGGGTATACAACTGTGCGAGATAACGTCGACTTAATTGTAACGCTTTAATCAGTGTTGTCGTGCTTGTTTCTCGTGACCCTACAGTCACTTGCACTACGTTCATTAGTTTGACCTTTTCATCTCCTGCAAATAAACCAATCGCCAGCCTTTCCTGTCACAACACCTTCGCACCTGTTTCTTGCGCTAATCCCGCTTCAATAAATGAACGTTCATTTCCGCTGTCTAATAGCAAACGGCAATGTCGGCCACATGTTTCTCCTTCTACGCACGCTACAGCCGTCTGCAGAAGCACAAACTTATGCTTGATATTTTCGGTTGCGTGTAGCGTAGACGTCGTCGCTTCGCCTTGCGCTGTTGAGACCAGCTCTGCCCTTGTTTTCTGCATCACCGTTCTACACACTGACGTGGCATGTCGTCCCTTGCATTGCTTGCATTTTACTTGGGCCTTGCAAATGCGTGCAGTGTGGTTTGGTCGCGTGCATCTGAAGCATGCTCTATTTTCGGTAAGCATAGCTTTCTTTTCATCCATTGGAATGCTCCTACGACAGTTTTCGGTTGCGTGGGTTTTCTGCTTGCAGAATAAGCATATTCTGTCCGCTGAGCTATAGAAGCTTTAAGTTGTGCGCATCTGTCTGCGGTTCTCTCTTGGTTTCGCAGTTATCCTCTCTTGTTCACGTTGTGTTTCTTCGCGAAAAGCCGCTTGCTATCTTAAGAATAACATAAGCCTGTCCAGCTTTTCCCATTGCGTTGCTTTGCTCGCCGTTTTCTGAAGCTGAGCTGTTTCTCATAGCCTCTTTTGACTTGAACTGCACTGATAATTTTGGTGGGATTGCTCTTTTTAATACCGGTAACAAACATTGGCGCATAGCTCTCGGTTTTCACTTTTAGGGACTTGAGTGCCAATATATTAACTTGCACTCTCTGTACTAGCCTATTTAGGTAATCGGAATCTTGAACATACCTCACCTTCTCCAAACTCAAGAGCATGTGCATTTCAATGAAATGTTCGCGATTGCCGAACGTTTTTTGCAGTATTTTGATTGCGTCATCATAATTTTCTTCTGCCGTGTACTGAAGTCCTTCAACAGCAACCGCCGCTTTTCCGGTTAGCGATGCTAACAAGTAATTGAACTTATGTCCCTTGCTCATGTTCGGTCTCAGGTGAACTGCCGACTCGTACTGAGCCCAAAAGCGGTTCCACTCCAAAGCTTTTCCCCCAAACTTTATCATTTCAAGCTTTGGTAGCTTAACTAGTTACGTTGCTTCTTGCCCTGTACTTTAGGGCGTCACCTGCATTGTCCTATCGCTTGAATCCAATTGTGCAGGCTGTCGAAGTGTGAATTCTATTGCAGACAAGGTCGTCGTTAATTTCATGCCGTACTCCATGACCCTTTCAAATTCAGCTTCGGCATTGTCTTCTGTCAGACACTTTTCCATTTGCTCGTTCACGCTCTTGAGGCAGTCGCTTATTGCTTTAATCTGCGCCTGCGTTGTAAGCAGCTGCTCCCGGTTAGCTCCATCATTAATTTGCTGCTCGGCTGCGTTAATTAGTCGCGTGATCTGGGAGCGAAGCGCTTTCCTTTACGTCGTTATCACTTCCTTGCTCATATTTAGGCGATTAACAATGACTCCTTACTTGTCAATCGTTCGTTGTAATGCTCGTGCTGCACACCGTGGTCTCGTCGCTCGATCCAGGTCGATCCTCTGCTCCTCCACCGTTTTCTTCTCTGCTGCTCCGTAGCAGCTAGGTTGACCTTTTTTGCCAGTGAGGAGGTAGTATGCTGGTTCACGGCACCATTATTAAGACGATCGATACCAGGGACTGCTTCGAATGAATATGGTTTATTAGAAGAAGTGAAGTAGCACGCACTCGCTCCAGGCAGCAGTCTTCTTTTTTCTTCTGGCTTTTGATGATGATATTTTATATCAGTGCTGCTCAATGCCGGATGGATGGTAGGAAACAGCACAGAGTGTGACGCTTTTAAGGTGTTGACTGTGCTGCGAAGTCGCGCGATGATACGCCGCTGGTCCGCAGCGCTGTTGGGGGTGAAGCCTTCAGAGACAGGGATCACGTTCGCCGAGTCTGAAGTGGTTCCCGCACTCACAGTGTTGAGACCCACAAGCAGGCAGGCCTGGACAGCACTCTGTGGTGGCCCGTATGTTGGAAGAGTACCGGCAACGGAATACAGCCAGTGGAAAGCTTTAACAGCATTCCTAAAGGATAGGAGCCCGTACGTATTCCTGCCGAGAAGTGGTAGCATGGTGTCTGTTAGATCATGCCCTGGTACCTCAGAGGAGGCATAGACGCCATCCACTGATGGTCCGATGGGCAGCCGAAGCGGCGGCCGGGTTGATGTCTTCATCGTCAAGGAAGCATGGACGGCGTTCCTGGGGGGATAAGCCCGCGCTGCCGACGACCCACGAGGCTACGGACAGATGGCTTGAGCCGTAAGGTTCACTTGTCGAGCAGCGCCATTGTGAGGAATAGCCGAGGCAGAGACAGCGCCCTTGCTAGAGTGTACTAGAAGCTCTGAGTGGGACGAGCAGCCGGCTCTGCGCGTGTATTGCAGCGAAGCGCAGTTCGTTGACAGTTGGCGTGGCGGCGCCGCGGACGCAGTGGATTGGTGGTGTTCGCGCCTGTTGCATGTGTTCCAAGCAGCTCCAAGTGTGTTCTCTCATGGACCCCGCCCAAACCCGAGGAGAAGCGCAAAAGCAGCTCCGTCGAGCCCTGCACAGTTTTCAGGGAACCAACTCCCAGCTGGCTGATGATTTGTGTGCTAAATACCTATGTCGCTCCACGGATCCCAACAGGAACGCATATGAATACGCAGGTAGAGAAAACAGTCAGCTCGATGCCCCTTTTGAAATGTGCGATCTGAAAGCAGCACTGAAAAAAATGCGCAGGGGCACTGCCCCGGGCCGAGACCTGATCACGGTAAAACTGTTAGCAAATCTGTCAGACGATTCTTATCGGCATCTATTGCAGTACATTAACGCGATCTGGGATGGCCAACCACTGCCAACTGAATGGAAAACAGCAGTTGTCACATTCATCCCCAAACCAGGCAAGCAAATCAGCACGGACAACCTCAGACCTATATCATTAACTTCATGTGCCGGCAAATTAATGAAAACAATGGTTAGAGACCATCTCGCCACGTACTTCGAGAGCAAGGGGCATTTCGCAGATTCCATGTTTGGCTTTAGGCCACACTGTCTGCGCAAGATATCCTCTTGCAACTAAAACGAAACATTATCCAACCCATTCCCTCGACGCACAACGTACGACAGAGCAATCCTTGCACTCGACCTTAAAGGCGCATTCGACATCGTTAAACATGAAAGCATCCTGAAGAACTTGAGTAGTGTCCATTGCGGTAAGAAAATATTTGCCTACATCAGATACTTCCTCTCTGAGAGACTGGCGTTCATTCGCATAGATAACGAGGAACATGGACCATTCGAAATAGGGACGCGGGGAACCCCGCAAGGAGCTGTCCTGTCTCCGCTGCTATTCAACATTGCCATGATGAAGCTCCCGCAAGCATTGGCAGTAGTGGAAGGAATATGTCATGCAATATACGCCGATGATATAACGATCTGGACGAATCAGGACAGTTTAGGAGAAATTGAAGACCGCCTACAGCAGGCCGCCTTCATTGTGGAGGACTATGTGGCCCAGTGTGGGTTGCAGTGCGCTCCAACGAAATCTGAATTCCTGCATATGAGAGAAAACATTAAAGATAGGACGACCCTGAACTTGGTGGTATCAGGATCAACAATACGAGAGGTTTCAGAACTACGAATTCTTGGCCTTCTGATTCACAACAGAACAAAAAACAGCACCACGCTAGACAAGCTACGGAAAATTGGAGAACAGGTAGGGCACATGATCCGCCGAGTGTCAAACAAGCGCAGGGGGCTACGAGGAAGGGACGCGATTCGGCTCACCAATGCTTTTGTAACTAGCAGGATTCTATATTCAATACCGTACTTACGAGTGACTAAACACGAAGAGAACAGAGTCGATGTTATTCTTAGGAAAGTAATTAAGCGCGCACTTGATTTACCCATCAGCACTTCAAATCAGAAACTTTCTGCATTGGGAGTCTTTAACTCTATACAAGAGCTCCAAGAAGCCCACCTCACAAATCAATATACGCGTCTTACGCAGACGCCCCCCGGGCGGCGCCTACTGGACCGCCTCTTGATCCGGCACGAAAGCGAAATCGAAAACGCGGAGCGTATTACTGAACTTTGGAGAACAAAACTCTGGGTGTCCCCGCTTCCCCGCAATGTGACCAGGGAGGCGCACCAGGGTAGAAGGCAAGCGCGCGCTGAGGCACTTGAACAATGGCTTGGCTCCCGTAATGGGGTCTATTACGTCGATGTGGCCGGGCTGTCACCTAGGGGATACAACACGGCGGCGGTAATACATCAAGGAACGCAGGTGGATGGCCTCACTTTCAAAGCCACAAGCTCAAGTAAGGCGGAGGAGGTGGCCATTGCACTGGCAGTATCCCATCCAAACTCAAAACAAATATTTACAGACTCTCGAAGAGCCTGCGAGAGCTATCTTGCAGGAGAAATCTCTCCATTGGCTAATAGAATTTTAAAATTCAGCATCAGGAACCGCGATCCTACCCCAAAACGTCTTATATGGACTCCTGGACATCAGGGTCTACCGGGTAACAAGGCTGCACATGCAGCGGCCCGCGTGCTTACTTCCCGGAAAACTCCCCGTTCCCCTAATAGACCTGAACGTTCCACACCTTCGGTTTTGAGAAATCAAAGAATACTGCATTGAGCAACGCCGCTTGTACCCGCACCAGCGAAGAGACTGTCGAAAATGGAGGAGCGCGTCCTGTGGCGCCTACAGACAAATACGCTGCTCTGTCCAGCCATACTCAAATATTACGAACCCAAAATAAGTGGGCAGTGCCAGTACTGTGGGGAAGTGGCCAACACTTACCATATGGTCTGGGCCTGCCAAATGAACCCAAAATTAACCCCCTTTCCCAACCCCACCAAAGAGGACTGGGAGACGACCCTACTCAATAGCTCCACACTAGAGGAACAGCGAACTCTAGTCCAGCGGGCTCGAGTGGCGGCCTCGACTAATGACGTCCCGGACTAGAATGTCAACCAGCCCGGTGGGGATACGGGCTATCTGGCACAGCCAGCATCAATAAAGGTTTTTAGGGGCGAAGCTCCTTATGGCGTGGCTTGTGCGTCTCTCGTAGTACGTAACCACCAGTGGCACATACCCGAAAAAGGTATAACATTTGACCTCCAAGGTGGTGCCGGTGAGAGATTTCTTCTGTGCGTTGTTTAACAATAAAAAATTGTGCTCAACGTACATGCCAATGGCTGTTAATGGAGAATGAGAGACAGGAGCATTCGGCTTTTAGTCAACGCGCACGCTGCGATCCCCATTAGCAGCAATTGGCATGTACATTGAGCACTATCGGACAAGAAAGGGTTGCTACATTATAATCGCTGGGTGTAACCTCCTTAGTTTTAAAAAGGTTTAGCGAGCGTTGAGCCGCAGGGCCACGAATACAATGAACTAGTATATACCATGATTGTATTCGAGGTGGTTAAAGGGGGGAAGCAGATAAGAAGCGCAAGCTGTAAGAAATTAAAAGCTGAATCCTCCTGTCTCTCATTTCACATTAGCAGCCACTGGCATGTACATTGATCACTATCTGACAGAAAAAGGTTGTTACGTTATACTCGCTGGGCGTAACCTCCTTGGTTTTAGAAAGGTTTAGCGAGCATTAGGCCGCAGTGCCATGGATACAGTGGACTAGTATATACCATGAACTCAAGGTGGTTGAAGGTGGGAAGTAGACCCGAAGCGCAAGCCGCAAGAAAGTGTGCGTGTGCCACCTCTCGTTTAGTCCTTGAAATGTCCACTGAATGGCGGTGCTTCTATATGGGGAATATATGATAAAAAGATGCGAGATGGTGGGACTTGGAGTGTTGAATAGATGGACGAACGGACACACAAACAGATGCATGGATGGACGCATGAACGGACGCAGGGGTGGATGCATGAACGAACGCAGGGACGGACGCACGAACAGACACATGGACGGTCACACAGACGGACGAATGCTTCGCCCCACTCTCCATCATTCACTCCGTGGATATGCCACCATTTTTTTCCTCCTCCTCCTCCTCGTCGAATTCTGCTATTAGCTGCGTTGGCACGTAATGTGTGCGACAGCGCTCCTGCTATGTGTCTCTGTGTGCTACTGTGCTGTGGAGGGAGCCTTGCATGATCAAATAAGTGAGTGCCAACGACTTCGGCATGCCTAAAGCTAGGCTTCGCCATTGCTACGCGCCAGGATGCCGCACAGGTTACACTACACTTATAAACAGATTGACCTGCAGTTGCTTGTTCTGTTGACACGAATGATCAAAAAGTTTGTAGACTTGGCGCAGAGCCAATCTATAATGAAGTAGGACCTTCTGCTGCAAATCTGGACCCTTACTCATTTTCTCCTAATGATGCATGTTAAGCGATCTTAGAAACCCTTGTTTTCAGCCTTCAATTCTGTCGAAGCACTTCTCTCAGGTATTCACTCTCGCTCCGCGCTCGTCCATACCTTGGCAACCTAACCATAGCATTTATTATAACATTTAAGCTCCACATATTTTTTTTTCAAACGCTGGTTAAAAGCACTAAATTGATTTAAGTGTTAGCTCTGGTAGTTTATTTCTTTGTAGTGCACTCTCGGCATATCTAAGTAAATTTGCGAGTGGTCGCTGCATGCTCAAAATATTGTAATTGCGATAATGAAAGAAGATACTGAAGCATTAAGGCAGATTTGAGGGGTGTACAGAAGTGCAAAAGTACGTCAACGGCAGCGATCACTCTCGGGCGTTCAGACCGGCTGACGACGGCCGCTGCGAATTTTCATTGAAAAAGTTGTAGCGCATTGATACTGCCTTCACTTGTGAATTGCAGTGGCCGCCACGACACTTCGGTGATCTGTTTCTTAGAGAATTGTTACCCAATCATTCAGTTGGTATCATTGACGCATCGCTGTCCGTGTTCTAAAGCAAACACAGAAAATAAGCGGTACGCATTCGTTGTAAAGCCTTGTAAGACACTTCGAATTTATTCTTACTTGTTTTCTTCTACCCTCGGGTCTGTATGTAGATCCTGTAAATAGTATAAAAACAGGGCGCAATGCGAGATCGCGCAGCCGATGCACGTTGTCGCGCTTGATCGTGACCAATCCACCTCACCCGCAGCGCCCCGGGGCCTATTCAATCGACGAACACCGCCTCAGCAAGAGCGCTCCGCTCGTCCCACTCAGACCATTCGAGTACACTCTACCCTTGCTGCGGGCTGTTGATGATGATGATGATGCCTCCACATTTAAGGCCTTTCGAATGAAACTTAGCCCTATCAGGAGGAGGATAAAGCACACGTAAATACAGAAAGAGTGCAATATTTTTTTTTTGCTATTTCGACCAGACAGAATAATATATATCTCAAATTAAAATTGCAGTAATTTCGAACACGTTTAAAATTGATGTCTAGAATTTGCCTAATAATATTATAATAACAAATATGCAAATTGGAATTTAGAGGCGCATTCGTTTTTTTTTTTTCACGTAGATAGCTGCAAACGGCATTAAAGGCAATGCTGTGGCTATAGCCCAGAACCGAAGCACCAAAGGAGAGTATATTCTCAATGGTGTTCTACTCGCCGCTTCCTCTTTCTCTCCCAGCTAGCTCCTCGAGCACTGGAGCCCCAATGCCGCTGCAGTTAGCCATCACACTATATATATTAAAATGCAAGAAAGAAAAAAAATCCAGGAAAAGACACAAGCGCGGAATCGAGCTTGGGTCCTCAGAATTGTGGGTGCGAGGCGTTAACCGCTAAGCCCCCGGAGAGCACTTCCTCCAACTCTTAAACGGCAAGCTATTTATATCTACCACTCACCGCTGCTGACGGGCATCTCGTGGGGAATTATCGTGTTTCCAGCATTACCAGCAAGATGGCGCAATGAGCGCGTGTCACCACATCACGCGGCGGCACGCACTCTCATCTCCCACGCGTACTTTGCCCCGCTTAGGGGAGGGGGGCGACACTCCCTTGCACGTCCTTATCTCGCGGTGAAAAAAATCGTACGTCTTGGCTGGCCGATCAGGCTTCACCTGGAACTATTTCGTGCTAGTTACCGGGCGCACAAAGGTCACCGCAATGATTGCAGTCTCCGTTTTCGAAAAGCATGCGCTTTTTAGAGACAGCAAAGTAACAACTGAGACGCTTATTAACGCGATAGCGGTAAAGAGCTCGTGTCGCAGAAAACCCGCCGCCGGCGTTTTTTTCTGCGACAACAAAATTTATTTAGAAAAAAAAAACTGAGGTTGCTAGGGAGACCAGCTTCAGTGGATCAGCCTCCCTGCAGTACTAGGTAGAGTCTCTATAGTCAGGGACCCCATTAGTCGTGGCCGCTGTCCTGGCACGCTAGACCATGGCTCGTTGGGCCGCAAGGTCCTGGCAACCGAGTAGGGCCACCTCCCAGTCTGTGAGCGAAACCATAGAGAAATAAATGGCGAAACATAATCTGTGCATCTGTGACCGAAACATCAAGTTACCGAGATAGCTGCGGGAGGCCGCTACTTGTCCACGCGTGCGCGCGCGATCACACTGAGAAGCCGCGCATTCCAAGAAAAAAAAGTGCTCAAGGTCACGAGGCGCGGTAGTTTATTTGGACTGCCACCCCTCTCTGCTTAGCTTCCAGCGCTTTTGTCGGGACGAGAGAAGAGATAATGCAATTGCAGCATGCGAGAAATCTACAACTCCACTCGCACTGGACGGATTCTTAAAATTTTTTGCGGCGTTGAATTAGTGCAGCAATAAGCTCTTCTAGTGAATTCATTCCATAGTTACTTGAAGAAGTGTTTCAGGGCTTTTTTAACGCATTTTGTTCGACAGGTGCCACGACGAAAACGAGCCCATTCGGCGATAATAGCGCGCTCTGGTCCAATCTACTGTGTGCATGTTTGTGTGCGTGCGTATGTAACAAAACATATGAATAAGTATGCACTTAGCGGTTGAAGGGTGAGCTAGCTAGGGGCCGGATTTCGCTATCGCGTTCAACTGTTCAGCTCTTGAAGGGAAATCTTAAGGGCCCCCCAATTTTTTCGCGCGCATCTGTACCTGTGAGTACATTTCGTGCGTCATTTGTGCGTGAGAAACGCGGGGCACTTTTCGATCTGCTTGCCATTTTACACGTGACCTTACAATTTGTTGCTATCGCGTTCACTGCATCGCCTTCGCTGCAAAGCTGCGACTTTTAGGGGCGAGCTCCATTCAGGCCCGTATCCACAAACCAACCTCACCCTTTCCTCGAGGTTTCCTTATCAGTTTTAAATCTTTATTGGGCATGATGAGCGATTCGGGGCGGTATTCATGAACCAGTCCTGTCCTTATTTTTCACCCTGTTATCATTTGTGCCCCTTTATAGCGCATATGGACAGTACAGAAAGGTGAGGAAAACGTGAGGTAAGGCCGAGGCTGGTTTGTGAATACGGGCCTTAGTCTAACTATGTCCTGCGTAAGGCATAACCTAGAGAAGAGACGAGAAAAAAATCACAACATATCAACAGAGTGAATGATGCTTGGTGGGGCGACCCGTTTGTCAGTCCGTTCATGCTTCCGTCGATCCATTCTTTCTTGCTTCCATCCATCCATGCGTCCGTCCGTGCGTTCATCCGTGTGTCCGTCCATCCAAAGCACCATTGGCGCGTCCATGCGTCTGTTCGTTTGTCTGTCTGTCCGTCCATGCGTCTGTTCGTGCGGCCATCCTTCTGTCTGTCTGTCTGTGCGTGCGTCCGTCAGTCTATATGTATGTCCATCCATCTATTTAGTGAACACTCTATGTACCGCTGTCTCACATCTTTTCATCATGATTCATCATATACAAGTATCGCCATCCAGCGGACATTATAAGGACTGCTCTCTTGGGTAAGCCCGTCCATCTATCCATAGTAAACACTCCAAGTACCACTATCTCACATATTTCCATCATGTATTCATCATATACAAGCACCGCCATCCAGCAGACATTCTAAGGACCACTCTCTCGGGTATGTCCATCCGTTCATCTTGAGAGAGAGAAACAACATTATTGATGGCATAGCAAGGTCGGTAAACTTAATTTACCGGTGGACAGTATAATGGACGGCGCTGTCTCATAGAAGTAAAAAAAACATAAATCTAATTCTTGGTTCACTAAGCATTACGGCTAGGTGGCATTAGCCGCCGCCCGCTCTAAAGGGTACAGCCATATCAATCCATCCACTATCAGCGTCGAATGAAACCCTAACAGTGGCAAGCGTGAGTATCGTCTTACCCTATTCACACTCCGTCCACCTAGTGAACACTCCAATACCGCTATCTCACATTTTTTATCATGTATTCATCATATACAAGTACTGCCATCCAGCAGACATTCCAAGGACCGCTCACTCGGGTATGTTCCACAGGTGGTTACATACGACAATGGGATGCAGAAGCCACACCATAAGGAGCTTCACTCCTGAAAAGGAAGGCGGTATATCCTTAACAATGCAAGGCGATGTCTCATAGAAGTAAAAAAAAAGATAAATCTAATTCTTGGTTCACTAAGTATTACGGCTAGGTAGCGTTAACTGTCGCCCTATCTAAAGGATACAGCCATATCAATCCATCCATCCACTATCAGCGTCCAATGAAACCCTAACAGCGGCAAGCTTTTGCGGTAGTGTAGTGCGTGCCGTCCAGTTATCACCATACAGAGGCGCGCACATCCTGTTCAACAGCTTTGCGCATTTATGCGTGCCTGTTCGTAATGACAAGTGGAAGGCATGCACGATACCATTGCAAAGGCTTCCCGCTCTTCGTGTTTCATTTGACGCTGATAGTACATACTAACTGCAGTTGAGTGAGGATATTCTAGATGGCACTGTACCACTACTCTCCGATTGGTTGCTGCGTGAGTTGTGCCTATGTGCGCCTCTCTGAATCTCCTAAATCGTCGCCATACATGCCAGATTGTTGGTGGGGCATGGACGAAGCTTATAGTGAAGGGCCTCGGCGGCTTATCGATGCAATACACGGACAGATGCAAGGATAGATGGATAGAGAGACGCACGGACACACCGGCGGACAGACACATAGACAGATACAAGTACATGCAGACGGACAGACAGACGCTTCGCCCCACTCATCATCATTCAATCCGTGAATATGCCATGATTTTTTGTGAACTGGTGTGCGTATACGCATTGTCCTATTTCAATTCTGCTGCTACGCAGGAGATTTTGTTCCCCCGACGGTGTTTACGATGAGGGCTCCGGACAATTGCTGTCAGCTGCGTTCTGATTTCTTGTCCAAACATTAATATTCCTGGCGTTTGCCCTGTGGTGCTTTGAACAGTGTAGCGCTGCCTGAAGAGAAAGTTGATGTTCCCGGTATTGCATGCGTTGTATGCTGATGACATCGTCATCTGGGCCACGCGGGGTGCTCTCGAAAATATTGAGGCGAACCTGCAGCAAGCCGCGAGCATAGTGACAGCTATGCCTGCCAGTGTGGCCTTCAGTGCTCGTCATCCAAATCAGAATTCGTACACATACGCCCCTCACCCAAGTGCATGGTCAAAATTGAACTCTCACTTGAAACAGGCCCAATCCCTGCACAAAAAGAAGTCCGGGTATTGGGGCTCTTTAGTAATCAGAACAGACGGTCAGACACCACATAGACCAAACTCCGGAATGTGGGCGACTAGGTGGCCAGGCAGCACAGTCTGCCGGGTCTCTAATAAGCGCGGGAGGCTATGATGCAGAGATGCCTTGCGGTTGGCACATACGTTTGTAATCAGTGTCTTATATTCTACCGCTTACCTCCACCTGCAGAAGCAAGACGAGAATGTACTTGACGTCATGTTTCGCAAAATTGTAAAGCGAGCCCTCAACATCCCCGTGAACATCTCTAACTAGCGCCTTTTAGGCCTGGCCATGGTGAATACGTTTCGAAAGATTCTACAAACTCACATAAAAATCAGTGCACTCAGCTCTCACTGATGGTAGCGGATAATCGCGTATTAGCCCGCCTACACATTCAACAGATTCACACCATGGAAGATAGCGCTCAACTCCAATTCGAGTGGAGATTTGCCCTCCACGTGCGTCTTCTTCTAAACAGTATAACAAAAGAAGACCACAATGGCCAGCACCTGGCGCGGGCAGAAGCCCTGGCCCGCTATTATGGATCGAAACCCGGCATGTTCAACGTAAACGCCTCTGGCCCACACCATGGGGGCTGGTACACGGCTGCTGTCGCACACAAGAACCAAACAGTTGACGGGCTCACGTTTCGAGCCCGGAACATAATCCATGCGGAAGAAGTCGCCTTTGAATTGGCCGCTTGCCACCTTGGATCGCAAACCATCGTCTCTGACTCTCGAGGGGCCCGTCGAAACATTGTGAATGGCTGTGTCACGTACATGGCCTACCGATTGTTGCAATTTTCTGACTATCAGGGAATCCCTGCACCCCGCGATATAGTCTGGGTTCCTGCTCATATGGGACTCGAAGGAAATGAGGCAGCCAATGCCGCCGCTTGCGCGCTGTCTCACCGGGCATTTTCACTCACTGATCCCCCGATCAGGACGACTTTGAATTCAATATGGTGTATTCTTTCCACAAAATTGTGGACTATTACCAATGCGATCACAGCCTTTATTCATGCGTATGCGAAGGCCTAAGTGAAGCGGAGGCCTTCACTTAGGCCTTCGAACACTACGCTCTGCTCGGCAGCCCTCAACGAACACTACGCTCTGCTCGGCAGCCCTCAAACATTTCGATCCCGCCTTTTCTGGCAGCTGCTCAGACTGTGGGCAAGAGTCTTCGGACATCTACCACAAGGTGTGGGCCGGCCCCTGCAACCCTGCTGTACCTCCTATCCCTAACCCTATCTGGGAAGAGTGGGATGTGACCCTGCTTGGCTGCTCTAACCTTCAGGCTGAAAAGGTCTTGATTCGACAAGCCTAGGCATAAGCCGACGCAAATGGGATCCCGTACTAGGAATCCCCCACTACTAGTTGTGGGTGCTGTCCTTTTATGAGGCGATCACTGCATACCTTCCTTTTTTTGTTAATGTTTTTACTACCACCACCAATAGCAAAATACGAGCGCGGACGCAAGACGCAATCGTCGAAATCAGCGTTCGTCGGCGCGCCCATAGTTGGCATCGTTCTAAGGCACAGATCGCCTAAATTTTTAAAATGAATAAAATACTTTTTTTTTATGCTGTCAGTCACATTCCATTTTGACATGAAAATGAAAAAGTACAGGTTCCAAATGACTGCGAAAGTAGTTGCACTCATTTAGGGAAAAGAAATATATAGTTCTTTTGACTTTGGTCCTAAGGTGGCGCACACGTTGCAGAACCCATTGAACATTGTACTACCTTCACCAAAGTGACCAACTATTGTCATAGACAAAACACTGAAGTTTAATAATCTACTTATGTAGAAGGTTAATCTAATGAGCCATGTATCCTGTTCTCTTTTGGCCGCACGTCGACACAATGAGCATAAATAAGTTGCGTACAAAAATGCAGCCACCGCTGCTAAACGGTATTACAGGGTGTTTCAAGAAATGTATCCAAGATTATTTGAAAATTACAAAAAGGAGGTATCTGCGTGCTACCTGCGGCGTTCTTTTTCCTGTGGCAGAAGGTATATTTTCAGATACTTACAAACATTATTTATGGCAGTAATTATAAAAATCAACACAATTAACTTTTTAGCCAGTCGAGTCAAATGGGTGAATTCAAGTCCTTCCTACAAATAGCCCATAGCTACTCTAAAAATTTTGAAAGGCGGCCACTGGTAATTACTCTAGAGCGATGAGATATGGCTAATTTAGCTGGTGGAATCAAAAGCGACACACCAAACAGCGGATCCACCATTCACTTCGAAAACACCCTCAATGAGGACACTGTTTCCCTCGCATTAGGGGAAAATAAGCGAGCGCCGACAAGCGGCCACGAAGCGAAGTGTCTAGATTGACGATTTCTAACGGCAAGAGAAACAGTGTCGTCATTGAGAGCGTTATTGAAGTGAATGGTAGATGTGCTGTTTGGTGTGTCGCTTTCGGTTCCACCAGCTAAATTAGTCAGATTTCATGACTCTGCGGTGATTACTAGTGGCCGCCTTTGCAAAATTGCAAAGTGGCTAGGGACTATTCATAGGAAGGGCTTGAATTTGCCTATTTGACTCAACCGGCAATTTCCACTAATAAAAAAATTATGTTAATTTCTATACTTAGTGGCGTAATTGATGATTGTACGCATCCGAAGAAGCCTTCTACCACACTAAAAGAGAATGCCACAGGCAGCACGCAGATACCTTCTTTCTGTAATTTCTAAATAATATTAGACTCATTTCTCGGAACATTCTGCAGGATAAACTTCTTGCCAGAGACAGAGCGATTTTGGGACGTTCGGACCGCTAAGCAATGGGAACATTAACCGTTGATATAGATTTAACGCAAGAGGGCTAAAGAGCTTGTCATTATGATCATCAGCCTGACTAAGTCCACAGCAGGACAAAGGCCTCTCCCATGATCCGCCAGTCTACTCAGTCCTGTGCTTGCTGCTGGCACTTTATACCCGCAAACTTCCTAATCTTATCTGCCCACCTAATTTTCTGTCTCCCCCTAACGTGCCTGCCTTCTCTGGGAATTTATACAGTTATCCTTAGCGACCAGCAGCTATCTTACCTACATGCTACATGCCCGGCCCATGTTCATTTCTTCTTCGTAATTTCAACTATGATATCCTCGACCCCGGTTTGTTCACTGATCCACTCTGCTCTCTTCTTGTTTCTCAAGGTTACACTTATCCTTTTCCTTTCCATCGCTCACTGCGTCGTCCTCAATTTCAGCCGAACCCTCTTTGTAAGCCTTCAGGTTTCTGATTCGTAGGAAAGTACCAGCAAGATGCAGCTGTTATATCCCCTTGAGGTATAGTGGCAATCTACCATTCATGATTTGAGGGTGCTTGCCGAATATGCTACACCCCATTCTTATTCTTCTAGTTACTTCAATCTCATAGTTCGGCTCTGCCGTTATTAACTGTCCTAAGTAGACGTAGTCTTTTACAACTTGAAGTGCCCTACTACCTATCTTGAAGCGCTGTTCTCTTCCGAGGTTGTTGTAGATTACGTTTGTTTTCTGCAGATCATTCTTAACACCTACCTTTATGCTATCCTTGTCCGATTCAGTAATAATGAGTTGCAATTTGTCCCCTAAGTTACTCAGCAATGCAATGGCATCCGCAAAACGCAGGTTACTAAGGTACTCTCTATTAACCCTTATCCATAACCCTTCCCATTCTAGGCCTCTGAAAACCTCCTGTAAGCACGCACTAAATAGCATTGGGGAGATAGTATTTCCTTGTTTTACACCCTTCCTGATTGGTATTCTGTCGCTCTCTTCATGGAGCACTACGATGGCAGTTTATGCTCTGTAGATTTCTTCCAGGATGTTTATATGTGCTTTGTCGACGCCCTGATTCTGCCGTGTCTGCATGACTGCTGATATTTCGAATGAATTAAATGCCTCCTCATAATCTATGAAGGCTATGTATTCGCGGTGAAATCAGGCTATAGGAGGCAGCACCGTCCCCACGCAAGTGTGGAGTGGCGGAGCGTATAGAATACACGCAGCAGCACTTCATTGTGTGAGTTCTGAGCCGATTTTCGGTCGGTAAAATGCATTGAATACAGTTTACTGTTAATAATTACGCTCTTCTCTACTGAACCGGTGCACGGCGCTTATGCAACGTTAATGCTTATGCAAGCCACGAGTAAAACGCATTTTGCCTTTCATAGGGATGCCCGCTTCTGGTGACCCTCTTCACGCTTGTGCACTAAATTATGCCCTTGCTGTGTTGTTTTTACATGGTTAGCTTGTAGTCCACCAGCTGGATACTGCCTTAGCGTGACTGAACAGCTTATTTACATCTTTGTCATCTGCATACAACAAAAGAGAGAGAAAGAAAGAAAGATCGTAGAAAGCCCGTATATCTGTGAGATTAGCTTGGTACCACCATTTGCCTCCTATACGCATATGATTTTTTTTAGATGCGGAGCATCTTATACTCGCGCCTTGTAGTGCGCCGTCCGCACCGCTTCTCGAACATTCGACAGCTGACGCGCGCGCATGCGCCGTCACGCCGTCGCCCACTCTTCCACCATCTGTGCATCCCTTCCTCCTCTACACACCGCGCGCGCTTCACTCCTCCACCATCTGTGCACCCTTCCTCCTCTACACACCGCGTTCGACATCTACAATTCTCCTGATTCTCCAGTGGACGCGCATGTGGCGTCGCGCTTCGAGAACATTCAACAGCTGACAGTGCATGCGCCGTCGTGCTGTATAAATACTCAAGGTCGGCGCTCGCTCGCTCAGTTGCCGCTCGTCGGTTGGCTTGTACGGCGCATCGACGTCCAAGGTCGCGGTGAAATGAATTCCAACGAATCCACAAACACAATGATCGACGTCCCTTCGACCAGCGCCACCCTTTCGCATACGTGTGTACGTGTTCACTCATTTAACACCCCCTCCTACAACCACGTTAACCAATTTAGCCATCGACCCAAGTAAGTCGCAATTTAACACCCCATTTCACAACCACGTTAACCAATTTAGCCATCGACCCAAGTAAGTCGCACTTTAACAACCCTTTAACGAATTATATGGTCCGCATCCTCCTCAGTGTTCCCCCGAGGGAAGCTGCGGGCAATTTTTTCCTCTCATTCTGTTCACCATAAAATGTGGGACAGTCGATAAGTCTAGTCAGGAAAGCTTAATGGCTGACTGCGCTTTGTGCTGTATTGTGTTTACTATGTGTACGCACATGTTCTTGCACTAGTAAAAATAAAAATGCCAAGCCTGCGCCGAAGGTGCAGCACAGTCACAGCGAAAGCTAGAAGAGCGGCTTTTCAAACCCTTTTCTGAACAATCCTTGGGTAACAGCTGCAAGCACACTTGCTTAATACGCACTACGACATTAATGATAAAAAACTTTTGGTTAATTGGCCGGCATTCGCCATGCTACTTTTTGTCATTCTTCTGAAAGCGTGGTATCTGCTAAACACTAGCAAGGAATTTTGTGTCATTGTTTATGCAGTGGCTAACGATGATGAGGAATTAAGCCTGAAGTGGATATGTGCTACAGTTAATAGGTGATAAAAAAAGGTTTTGTAATGGGTTGGAGCATTGGATGACCTACTCGTTACGCTATTCACATTGTCTGACGACTGGTTGTTCTTTTGCTGTCCTTAAAACGCTTTATTACTTATATTAATGCGATTCCGTTCCCGACATCAAGCCTGCCTAAGGCAAGTTTGCTGACAAGTTCTAATCACCGGCGTGGCTCAGTGGTAGAATACTAGGTTGAAACGCAGCGAACCTGGGTTCGAGCCCCACTTTGTTCTTGGTGCTAGGTTTTTTTTTTTTTTTTTCTTGTGATCTCACGACTGCTTTCGCAGTAAAAGGAGGAACATCTAACAAAGCGGCGTCACCAAGAGGCCGACTGACACGCCGAAACATGGCAAAGGCGCCAGTGCGACTCGGACCTGTGAAATGGACTTTGCAAACGATCTGTTTGAATGTGTGCGGAAGACTCAATATTAATGAGAACTTACAGACAATGCTAGTTCTGCTTGGGCACATGAATGACTTGACGCTGCTTTTTAGTGCCACACGTGAAACGTTGAGTTTAGCAGCGCCCCTTATCTCATGCTACATATTCCTGGCATAGCCGAGCTAAGCCACTGCTAAGCCAGTCCCTAGAGAAAACGGCGTCGGCGCTCCTCCCTGCCGAGTTCACCGTCTCAGAGCACCGGTTTCGGCAACTACGACCCCTTTAAAGAGGGACCACTCCAGGCAGAGGCCCACGCATGAAGACGCCCTATGTTGCCTAATTTCACAGTGCCCTCTGGATTTCATTTTAGGTGCAATGAGCTCCTGAAGAAGTGGAAAATTACACTTTTACGAAAAGTTGTTAAATTATAAAAAGAAATCCCAGTGTGTTGCTTTATTTAGGCCACACTAAAGTAAAAAAGCACATGCACACACACACACACACTGTGTGTGTGTGTGTGTGTGTGTGTGTGAGTGTGTGAGTGAGTGTGTGTGTGTGTGTGTGTGTTAATTAGAGCATTAAATTAAGAGTTGTTCATTTAGTACGATTGGTTTTACTTACGGCTATGTTTTACTTTTTGTGACGTAATGCATTTTACCCACTCTGCATTTCATGCCACAAGTATGGATTGAATAAGCAAATAAACAAAATTTACAAGAGAAAGACGATAGCAGCAGGGTGACTAAGTGATCTCATGGCAGAGAAAACAGTCATTGATAGCAGTTATGTGAGAACATAATCAATTTTTCTAACATAATTATTTTATTGCTCCTTTGAACAATAATATGACACATATGACCAGAGTCTTGCTTTTCTTCTTTCAAGTTCGTTGTAACATAATAAGCGACCATTGTTAATGCAAGCGTGCAAGTTGTAAGCACCGACGAAGCATGTGTTCAAGTACATCGGCAAGACGAGGCGTCGCGAGTTGCGAAAATCGATGCGTGCCAGCACACTTGCAGTCAGATGCTGGTAAGGCCACAGTAAGGAGTCGATACCAGCAGATGACTATAAGATCAAGTTTTCATGCCGGCAATGGTACTACCATACACCTGCAATGCCACATCCTTGTGTCCATCATACAGTCATTCAGTCACATATTGCCTTTCATCTGCCACCGCTCTTTCGCTTCAAACCTGTAAAGAAAATCAGCAGAATTCAGGATCTGTACTGCTGTCACAATCTGCTTTTTTTATGATTATATATGGTGCTCTGTAAAGAAGAAACCAAAGAGTTAAGTGGTATGGTGTTAAGGATTTGAAGCATTGTGCAAAAAAAATAATACATGAAAACAAAAATTACATCATCTCCTACTAAAGGGAACCACGTGTAGATGCAAAGACAGCGGGTGCTAACGCTTACACTGGCTGCACTTATCACGGCGAGTGCAGGAGAGAAACCTGGGGAGGCACAAAGCACGCAGTGATGGACCGGTGTTTCCTGCTGGAACATACCAATTGCTGCTAATGGGCAGTGAGACACAGCAGACACCAAGTAGACACAGAGACCCGCAGTCTGCTTTTAGCTGACAGACACTCTGCGACTTTTTATTGTGAAACAACGCACAGGAGAAATCTCTCACCAGCACTATAAAAAAAATCAAGATCCAGTGCTTTTATACACGAGGTGCCCAATGAACGGTTGTGCGGCACCACCAGTTGGTTTTTTCAATCAAAAAACTCGCTAACAGACGCTGCCTGCATTGGTGTTGTGAGGCGAGAAGCAGGGGGAGCGTAAGAGAGGAACAGGAGGAGGTGCGCATGCACAATGGGGGTGTAAACGTTGGGGGAAGGGGTGCCTGGAGGAGAGTGAGGGGGAGCAAGTGTAGACAAGCAGATGTTACTTGTGTGGGCGTTGCGAGGCGAGAGATGGGGAAGCGTAGGAGAGGAGAGAGAGGGGAGGCAACGTGCATGCATAGTAAGGGTGGTCACGCCGCACACCGAATTGAGCTTGACCCTAAGAAGCTTCGCATCTACAACAAAGGTTATAATTCATGAATGTTAATTCAGTTCAACAACAATATAGTGTTCCAACTTTTAAGTGATCAATAAATGTCCCAATTTCGTCGCAAGGGTGAAGCAATGAATGTGATAGCAAGAGAATGAAATCTCATGTGAAGAACGACAAGCAGCTCGATACTTGCAGGGCGCCGCTGAAGCACAAAAGTCAGTCGAAGAGAATGCACATGTATACACAGGAAAAGTGTGAACTAACAGCTGTCACAGTAGTTATGCTTTTGTGTTCGAGTAACGCGCTGCTGATGTCGGTGATGCACAATCCAGCACTTTAGGCAGTTCTTTTTCTTTTGAACTGATTCAAGGCGTGTGATGCACCCGGTGTTCCTTGCATTTTGAGGTTTGCGCATTTGTTCGTTGTGTGTTGTTTGCACCCACGATGATTCTGACGATGACGAAAAACATGCGTTCTAGACTGCACATTTTCTTTCTGCCCTGAATGGAGATGAAAGTGGACGCGCACTCGACCATGAAAGGCAACGCCAATGCGGACTACAAGCTATAGCTCGGAGGCGAGCGCTCAGGAGGCAGCGGCAAAGCGGCAATGCCAATAAGCTGCTACTCCTAAGTCTGCATACCACCAGCGGCATGTGGTGTACATAAATAACTTGCCGCCGTTATGCCGGCGCATGCATGGCGTGTGGTCGCGGTGGAAAGGTGGCAACGTATCGTTCTATCACTTCCCAAAAGATGTAGACAACGCGCGAAAGAGAACGGCATACATATTCAGACTTTGACAGAACAATGGAACTCAATTGCATACATGCAATCGGAGGCACGAGTTGCAGCGGTTGCAGCGTACAGTTACTTCGAGAACTGTAAAGGTTTTGCCTGTGGCAGTACAGCAACACAGTGCACAATGCTTGCACCTTTTAGAGAGGCCCACTAGACATGAGCAGTTGCCTTTTTTTTAACCTCAGGCTAGCTGTACAGGTTATTCGACTTGAAGTAAATCTGATGCGGTTCGCCGATGAGGCTCGATGTTTGCACGCACAGCGCAACTATTGTCATTGTTTTGCTAGTGAAATTCTTTATGCCGATAAGAATTAGGCGGTCCACAGCCAGCACCTCTTCGACTTCGACGAAGATACGTGATCCGATGCCACAATCAAGAAACATCAGCATAACGCCAAGCAAAAGTGTCGCGTTGACACTGCTAAGCATAGCCAACTTCGTTTTTTTTTTACTAGTGTTGCCAGTTCAGGGAACAATTTATGAAGTTGAAAATATTCTACTTCCAATAAGTGGCTTTCCTCAAAATTTAGGCAAGATGTTGCCAAGAGGTTGCGTGCAGAAGAGGGCATTCGAAGTTTACTTGTACACTACATGTCTTATGTTAACCACGTTGTAACTAATTCCTAACTTGATGTCCCTTTATGTTTGAGGGGGGGGGGGCACACATATATTTTTTGTCACTTGAGCAGTAGTTTTCTTATTGGTGTGCTGGTGAGACAACATGAACCCACCGAATGTGTACATTGGGAAAGAAGCAAATTTTATAGGTTGACAATGGAGTCATAATGTGAGCTCACCCCCATGGTAACTTGGCCTGCCTCTTGACGTAGTCCCTCCTTCTCTTGGCTTCTTGCTCCTCAGCACACCGCTTGGCAGCAAAGGCATCAGCAATCTTCACAGCAAACTGTTCAGGGGCGAGCAATTAAAATGAATATTGGATATTTGCGCCAGAAGAAACTTCTCCATTGGATTTTCATTAGGGCTACATTCAGCTGAACAGGGGGAGTTAGACAATCGAAAATTCACTTCTTGTGTATAGATTCGTTAAAAGCAGTCACAGATTACACTTGAATGAACAGTAGTAAGTATTGGTTACAGACGATTAAATAAGAACTGTGGTATGTCGCGCTTCATTTCAGTAACATTTTCAGCACTTCAGAGTCTGAGGCTGTTGTGATATTCTGTCGCTGCTTGGTGCAATGCAGACAAGACCATTTATGAGAATGTAAAAAAAAATAACAGGAAGTAAGTGAGAAATACAAAGAGAAGAAAAGACGGGAAAATTGAAATGAACAGAAATGAAGAGAAAGGAACAGAAAACAAAATCTAGAAAAAAAATTAAAGCGACGAAAAAAAAAAAGAAACTATAGGAAGCCCGGTTATGCACTTCCTTCAGATTTGGCCCCCCTCGTGAAAAGCTGCCATAATTTTTCTTTTATAACAAGACCGAACATTTGACAGCCACTGCAAGATCAGCTGCAACAAAGAAAGCTTTGAACTGAAAGGCGAAAGACAACATCTAAACACAGTTCTCAACGCATTTTTTAATAGTATGAAATTTTTCGGAAATGTTTGCACGGCAGTAGAAAAAGAAAAGAGCGCATTTCACTGGTTATGCCATTGTATGAATACAATGGGAAAACATTGTAAGCGACGAGCCACTGTGCCGATATGTCTCAGATGAGTACCTAGGTCGCTGTTATGTGTTCTTGTTTCCAAGTTTTTTGCAGCAGCTAGATTGCCAATTTTTATTAGTTAGATTGTTGAATCTACAGTTACAATGATTATCAGATATAATGAACTATTTTGTTCTCTTGTGGCACTTTGTTATAACAAGGCCCAACTGTACTGTGTTTACTCACTTTTGAGCACAGATACTACATTCGTAGACATGTGCATTCTACACACCAGTGTTGATGAGGGTATCGTAAGGACAGCTCATTGGCTCAGCGTGACCAAGGAACGCCAAAGTTTCAGAGTCATCGTAGTACATATGCAGTATCTGTTGCATAGTTATAACAGCGAATAGCCAATAACACACGCAGTCTAAGCCAGCGTTTGTGAACAGCGGTCATAGATTCCACGACCGACCGACCGACCGACCGACCGACCGACCGACCGACCGACCGACCGACCGACCGACCGACCGACCGACCGACCGACCGACCGACCGACCGACCGACCGACCGACCGACCGACCGACCGACCGACCGACCGACCGACCGACCGACCGACCGACCGACCGACCGACCGACCGACCGACCGACCGACCGACCGACCGACCGACCGACCGACCGACCGACCGACCGACCGACCGACCGACCGACCGACCGACCGACCGACCGACCGACCGACCGACCGACCGACCGACCGACCGACCGACCGACCGACCGACCGACCGACCGACCGACCGACCGACCGACCGACCGACCGACCGACCGACCGACCGACCGACCGACCGACCGACCGACCGACCGACCGACCGACCGACCGACCGACCGACCGACCGACCGACCGACCGACCGACCGACCGACCGACCGACCGACCGACCGACCGACCGACCGACCGACCGACCGACCGACCGACCGACCGACCGACCGACCGACCGACCGACCGACCGACCGACCGACCGACCGACCGACCGACCGACCGACCGACCGACCGACCGACCGACCGACCGACCGACCGACCGACCGACCGACCGACCGACCGACCGACCGACCGACCGACCGACCGACCGACCGACCGACCGACCGACCGACCGACCGACCGACCGACCGACCGACCGACCGACCGACCGACCGACCGACCGACCGACCGACCGACCGACCGACCGACCGACCGACCGACCGACCGACCGACCGACCGACCGACCGACCGACCGACCGACCGACCGACCGACCGACCGACCGACCGACCGACCGACCGACCGACCGACCGACCGACCGACCGACCGACCGACCGACCGACCGACCGACCGACCGACCGACCGACCGACCGACCGACCGACCGACCGACCGACCGACCGACCGACCGACCGACCGACCGACCGACCGACCGACCGACCGACCGACCGACCGACCGACCGACCGACCGACCGACCGACCGACCGACCGACCGACCGACCGACCGACCGACCGACCGACCGACCGACCGACCGACCGACCGACCGACCGACCGACCGACCGACCGATAGATATGTGGGGTTTAACGTCCCAAAACCACCATATGATTATGAGAGACGCCGTAGTGGAGGGTTCCGGAAATTACGACCACCTGGGGATCTTCAACAACGTGCACCCAAATCTGAGCACACAGGCCTACAACATTCCGCTGCAGCCGGGATTCGAACCCGTGACCTGCGGGTCAGGAGTCGAGTACCTTAACCAATAGGCCACCGCAGCGGGGCAACTCCCCGATAGAAAGAGTTTCCTGAGTGACTGCATCATATTTGGCGGAGATTTAATTAGGGTAGAGATACCATTCCAAATTTTATCAGCAAAAAAAAGGGGTATCGATGAATGGTCATTGCACTATCAGCAGATTCAGATTTTGTTGTTTGGCCTACCGAGTATGACGTCTGGGTTTTAACAAAATTGATGCGTGAAAAGGTTCATTATTATTCATTATTTTGTATAATAGTATTGCACTTTTGAATTGTTAACGATATTAAAAGGCATTATGTTGAGATTTCAAAAAATTTAAGCCGATGGTGCATTCCTGGGTTCTGTCGCAATGGTTCGTACAGGCCTTTGTTGCAAAATGGTAATGACTGAGCAATATGAGGCATATGTGTAGCTGCATGATAAAACAAACATGATGAAGTCCACATCAGAATTTCGCCATGCCTGTCATATCGTTGACAGTCTCTGAAGATTAAAATTTGGATTTGCCAAGATGGTTACCTTGAGATTCGAGATTCACAAAACTGGAAGTGGCGGTGACAATAAAGATAATAATGCACAGTTTTGTTTGATTTATTAGCACTGCAGCAATGTTATATAGTACTCCAAATTATTACCAGTAACTTCTTTAGACATCAGCGATCATATTATTACTCACAATTATGCAGCGTATCCACACATCAGTAATTGAACAAACTGTGCTGTGCCTAGTGACTACTGCTATAAGCCCATTCTATATCTTGTAACGCTTTGCCGCAGTCCATCGAAGTACTGCGGCAAAGGTGGCCTAAAAGACCAGTCAACGGGCTTTGACTTTTTAAAGACGATAGTGCTTCTTGGGGACCTTCGACGCAAAAATTTTGGTATGTCTGTCTGTACATTTGTCTGTTTGTCTGCCGTTACAATACCACAAATGGCGGACCCCATTCACAGTGCCCACCAATATTGCTCAAGTGTCAGCATTCATACTTGTGTGATTGTCAATTAAAAAGCAATTAATGCCCATATCTGAGGCACCATAACAACAGGTCAATATTCTGTATGTGTGTGTTTACACTAAAAAAAGGCATGCATAAGTAATTCTAAGAACCAGAGTGTTTATCACACTGCGCTGACAATGCAACGCTTGCACAAAAAGGCAAGTGTTTCTAACGCTTTGCTAAGACGATACAGTGGTGGCACCTACCCGTTGCCTTGCATTCTACGCCTTATCGCCTTCGAGACGGGCGCGCACCTCGCGTGCTTTGTTTTCCAAGATAACTGCCAGATAGCGCTCATGTCTCACATGTGACGTGACTCAATGCACTCGTTCGCCTCCGCTGCACGCTCAAGACACCCTAACGCAGCGCCTCCAGAATACCATTCATCGCTTTTCTCGTGCAGAACACCAAATAAACATTTTGTTCACTCTCTCCAGACGCAAGACTATCGTCTTTATGCAGTATAACGTGAAGATATGGGGCCAATTTTTTTTGCACCCCCCAAACAAGCTAGGCAAATCGTAGAATAGGCCGCAGCGATGTTTCCTGAATATAACAGCGCTGCGCAAAGCCTCCATTTCGAAAAAGAATTCCCGAACATCTTTCGTCCACCTGACCAGCCTGCTTACACGCGCAGTGACGTCAACTTGCCTATCAGCGACGTGACGCAGCACACTGCTCGTCAATTGGTCTAAACCAGGTCCCAACAAACAGTAGCGAAGTCAACGAGAGTTCCTGTTCTCACGGTATTCCCCACAGCTACGATAGAGTTATTCTATCTAACGAGTAGCGAAACAACCCGTAGGCTCCCTGTATCGAAATATAGACACATCACTGGCCCAGTTTTCAGGAGTGAGCAAACTGTGCGCCAACTCCCGAAAAATCAGGCCGACTGCTTTTCTAAGTTTTGGAACGCAGTTTCACAGCAAATTGAGTGACTGGGCTGCAGAGAAGCATCGACATCGGGTGAACAGTGAACAGCCAGGCATCTGAGTAAGCGGAAGTGTATTGCGACTCATTGAGTTCACCGATGTGGTCAATTGCTGACGTCGTGTCACTTTGCCGAAGAGGGCGGAGTTACGACATTGGGCTACACCTTCCCCTTTCTCTGAAAGAGAAGGGTGGCGAGACCGCCCGAAAATTTGAAACCAGCTGAAGCCGATGTTTTAACCCTGGTAACTTCCTCAATACAGCACATATTCGCAAAATTCTTGTGCACATATTTCTCTTTATAACAATTTTCGGACCTTGAGATTGTTTACTGGCTCTTTAAGCGGCATTCTGGACGGGTTAAAACAAGGTAAAGAAATTTTCAAACCACTACACCCCCTCCTTTTTTCACAAAGGGATTAACTTTAGGGCACAACTTTTCGGCTCGCTTGCAAGGCACGTTTGACCTAATTAATTAACAATGGCACGTGCCCATTTACCTGCCGATGGCACTGGATATCTATTGCAAGTGCCGTCACTATGGCAGCTAATGTGGTCGCTGGCAAAGCCGGCGTTCGCAGTCCTTCTTGTTTGTTTGCACGCAGTAACAGCGGCGGAATACGCATCCAGCTTTAGTTCCTAACATGTCATAGCCATGTTCGTTGACAAAGAAATTCTTATTTCCCGCGAAGTGTTGATGTCTACGGCAACAAATATTTGTCTTGAACTTGCGTCGCCCCACCATCAGATACCCGCTGCAGTCAGCTGACCGATGGGCGCTCGAAGTTGTTACTTCATCTAGCCAACCACGTTTGGCAAGTGTCTTGGCCTAATGAGTATTTGTCTTGCATCACTGTTTAGGGCCAGAGAAAACAATATTTAGAAAAAAAAAAACGCCCGTTAGGATGGGCGTCCACAGGCGTACAGATAATTTTGCATAAAATGCAAAAATTATGAACCATCTCCCCAAAGAGAACCCTGATGGGATGCGAAGCTGCAGCGGCGCACACGCCGTTGACCGGGCTAAAACGGGCATCGATGCGGGTGCTGGAAGAACGGTATAAACGAAACTTGGTGTAGAATTTACTTAAATAAAAATTTCTTTGAAACGCAAACACACGGAAGGCAGGTTGGGCTTCGTGTAAGTTTCATTGTCGATAAATGAACCCGAAGAGTGTTTTCACTCGACGTGCGGTCGAGCGTTGTGGGTGGTGGTGAGGGTGAAGTGAAAGAGAAGTGTGTTGCGAGCGGGCGGAGAAGGCGGCAGCTGCTGTGGATGAGGGAGAGAGTGACGTCTTTGCGCAGCTTCGACATGACCTACTTCACATTGTTCCTACAACTGAGGCGAGGGGAACACATTCCGGCGCTTTTGTGCGGACACACGGGACACAGGCAAGTTAAAGAGCTGCTTTGCATCTAAAAATAACAAGCTCCAATGGAGACATTTCAGTTGGCGGCGTCTTGCAGCGCGAAGCCGCAACCTTGAGATAACGAAAAAAAGATGCTATCCGTCCAGAGCGGCTGAATGCGCTCAGCATTCTCGCTTCATGACTGCGGCAGAATGCGAGAAACACGCGCAACCGGTTTGCTTGGAAACCGAAATGGCAGCAATTCCCTTTTCTGCCACAAAACACCATCATCATTTTTTGGCTCTCAGGCAATGCGACATTATATTGCCATGTCCCTTCCACAAGTTTTGTTATCACCCTGTTACATTGTACATAATTCTCAGAGCAAACCGTGCATGCACTGTTGGAGAAGCTTTGGGACTGAACTAGATCATTTCAATAAGATTACGCCCACTTTAGGAACATTACAGATTATTCTGGAACCTATGCAGCCGCTAGCAATAACGGTAGAATATTCAACAGCACATGTATAAAGCCGACGAGCAACACCACTTGTCATTCGATCGCTGGCCGACGCTCTGTTCGCCGCTACCAGTGCCCATGTGTTGCTGTAATCTGTCCTGCAGTTTCCTGGCCACAGGTTCGGCCCAAATAAACAGTCTTAATTTCGACCTGCAGCCTGCTTCCTTTGGCAACGTCATGACCCGTGACATCTGGTGGAGCTGCTGCTTTTTTGATGTTCTGGATGCCTCCGTCAAGCTGATATTATGCGAGAAGAAGTTCGGCAATCGCTTCGAATTTCCCAAGCACCACTGTTCAAGCTGGAAGCTATGAGCTACACCGCTGCAGTGCGCCGCAATGCTTCGCCCCGCTCACATCAGAACGCTGCCCCACCGCAGTTCCGCCGTCGCCGCCATCATCGACATCCTATCAGCCTCTCGTAGGCCAGCGCTATGTGCCAAGAAAAACCGACGCTCGGTGCGCCCCTGACAACCGTCTGCTCTGCTATCACTGCGGGGAGGCCGGCCAAACCTATTGTCGTTGCCAGTACCGACATATGGGTCTACGGGTTTTCGACATCAACGCGTCATGTCCACAACGAGTGAACAACCACAGGACATCGCCGACTACCTCGCATGAGCACAGCGGACACCCCGATGGCCTTACCGTTCACCGTCACCTGGCCGATACGCCTCACCATACTGCAGGAACGCCAGCCCTGCTCAGGGCCGATCTCCAAGCCCTTACCAGGAAAACTAAGGGCACCAACCGATGGAGGTGCGGTTGCTGTACGACAAACTACGGAAGATCCTCCGCCGCCACTACGACGTCTCAAGAACTGCCGCACCCCGATCGCAGCTCTAACGTCGATACTTCGCGGCTATCAGAAGACCTGACGACGCAACATTGAATCAGCGGTACAAACTGTCGTAGCTGTGATCCGACGCCACGAACCAACTGCAACACAAGACGACGAACTAGTGACCTTGACGTCCTCATCGATGCCCACAGCGTCACAACTCTCGTCGACACTAGAGCTGACTATTCCATCATCAATTGGCCGTTCGCCGCCAAGCTGAAGTTGTGAGGACTGCCTGGGAAGGCCCCGAAATCTATACTGCTGTAGGTCACCTAATTACGCCGACAGGAGTTTGCACAGCAAGAGTCACTCTCAATATCGGAACATATCCTGTGAGCTTTGTAATTCTACAACATTGCTCACAGCATTGCTCCAGGAATAAGACACTTGGGATGGACTTCCTAAGTCACCACGGCGCTATTATTAACCTGAGGTCTGAGTCAACAACGCTATCTACAGAAAAAGCACTGCAGCTGCACACGCTGTCAGGAAGGCAAGCCTTGAATGTGCTGGAAGACCACGTCACCATTCTTCCTCACTCCAGCGTCGGCATTTCCGTCGGCACTCAAGAATCAAGAGCCTTGGAAGGCATCGTTGAAGGCGACGAGCACCTCTTGATTAGCCGTGAAATTTGCATCGCTAGAGGAATATCCGAGCTGCGCGGAGGGAACACAAGAGTGATGCTCACGAACTTCACCAACGAGTACAAGCACGTGAGCAAAGGCATGACGGTTGCCTACATCAAAGAAATACAGGAAGCCAACAACACTTTCACCTTAGTCGAGTCTACTGAATCTCCTACGACAACTTCATCCCCTCAGACAATTTTCGAGGTTAATCCGAGCCTTCCGACACATAAACAAAAACAACTCAGAAACCTGCTCCTGAAATACAAGAACTGTTTTTCGTCGTCTTCGAAAATTCGACAGACCCCTGTCGCAAAACATCGAATCATAACGAAAGAAAATGCCAGTCGACTCCGTCAGAGCCCACACAAAATTTCGACGCAAGAACGTGACGCCATAAAGAAACAAGTCGACGAAATGCTGCACGATGACATCATCCAGCCGTTAAATAGTCCATGGGCATCACCTGTGGTGTTAGTGAAGAAGAAGGATGGAACTCTAAGCTTCTGCATTGACTATTGCCGCCTAAACAAAATCACGAAGAAGGATGGGTACCCGCTCCCACTGATAGACGATGCCCTAAATCGACTCCACAATGCGAGGTACTTTTCTTCGATGGACCTCAAGACTGGATACTGGCAAATCGAAGTCGACGAAAGAGACCAAGAAAAAACTGCCTTCATAACACCGGATGGCCTGTTCGAGTTTAAGGTCATGCCCTTTGGCCTTTGCTCGGCACCTGCGACTTTCCAAGTCATGGATACCGTTCTGGCTGACTTGAAGTGGCATACTTGCCTCGTTTGCTTGGACGATGTCGTTGTGTTTTTCTCGAACTTCGACCAACGCCTACAGTGCCTTGAATCAGTATGTCAAGCAATTAGGAGCTCTGGACTCGCCCTAAAGCCAGAGAAAGGCTGCTTCACGTACAAGGAGCTTCTGTTTTTGGGTCACGTGATCATCAAGACGGCAGTGCGCCCAGACCCGCAGAAAACAGCTGCCATAACCTCCTTGCCATCACCCACCGACATGAAGGCCATGCACCGATTTCTCGGCTTGTGCGCCTGCTACAGACGCTTCGTCAAGGACTTTTCACAAATCGCCGAGCCACTAACGCTCAAGAAAACTGATGTTGATTTCAAGTATAGAACGACACAAATTGAAGCATTTCAGAAACTGAAATGATGCCTGCAGACCCCTCCGATACTTTTCGACGAATACACCGATACGGAGATGCACACCGACTCAAGCAGCGTAGGCCTCGGCACTGTTCTAATGCAGAAGACTAACGGAGACGAAAGGGTTATCAGTTATGCTAGCCAGTCACTATCAAAGGCAGAATGCAACTATTCCACAACAGAAAAGAGTGGAGACAAGCCACTGCCACACTAACGCCTACCACCCACAGACAAATGGTCTCACCGAGCGGCTAAACAAGACAATCGCCGACATGCTGGTCATGCACATTGACGTTGAACACAGGACGTGGGATGCTATCCTTCCGTACGTGACCTTCGCATACAACACGGCAGTGCAGGAGCCGATGCAGATGGCGCCGTACAAGTCGGTCTATGGAAAGAACACTGCAACGACGCTCGACGCAATGCTCCGCAACATCGCTGACAAAGAAAATCTTGACGTCACCCTCTATCTTTAGCGCATTGAAGAAGCTCGTCAACTCGCCCGCCTGCGCATCACAAATCGGCAGACGACCGACCGCCGCCACTACAATCTCGACGACGCTTTGTGGAATACCAGCCCAGTGAATGTGTTTGGGTATGGATGCCGATACGCAGACATGGACTCAGCGAAAAACTTCTGCGACGATACTTCCTACCATACAGGGTAGTGCGACGTCTCGACCCACTAGACTACGATATTGTCCCCGACGGCATTACGAACTCTCAACTGTGCCGATTGCGACCTGAAGTCGTTTATGTCGTGCAGCTCAAGCCCTTTTATGTACATTAACGAACTGAAAAAGTATTTTGTTGTCGTGATTGCTGTATCGTAATTTATTTGTTATAATTTCTTGAATTATCATTTTACTTTCATCTTCTGTTAAAGCACTGGAACGATGCCTTTTTCGGAGGGGGGAAGGCCACATCCCTTCTACAAGTTTTGTTATTACCCCGTTACACTGTACGCAATTCTCAGCGCAAACCGTGCATGTACTGTTCGAGAAGCTTTGGGACTGAAGTAGATCATTTCGATAAGACTATGTCCACTTGGGGGAACATTACAGATTATTCTGGAACCTATGTGGCAGCTAGTGATAACACTAGAATATTTGATGGCCTGTGTATAAAACCGACGCGCATCACTGCTTGTCAGTTGATCGCCGGCTGACATTCTGTTCGCCGCTACCAGTGCCTGTGTGTTGCTGTAATCTGTTCTTCAAATTCCTGGCCACACGTTAAGCACAAATAAACAGCTTTATCTTCGACATGCAGTCTGCTCCCTTCGGCCAAGTCATGACCCCATGACAATATGGTCGCCTCAAGGAGCGGAGTTGCACCTCCTAATTGTTTCTGTCTCCGTGGTCGGGTTAGGCATAGAGTTTCCCAAACATAAATTAGAGAGAACACTGGCGTAGTGTCTACGGGAGCGGCCACACATGGCGCTTCAGCGAGCGTGAGAATTATGGGTAGTACATGGATCTGCCTAGTTTTCATACTTTACATTCCTTCTGGCTTGGCGTGGCTTGAAGCTGCTTTGTCACGAAACAACTATTGATAAATGTTCGGCAGTTACACTTCACCACCTTCACCTTTTAGAATCGTTATTTCAAATCAGCTCACGAAGGTGAAAACGGTTTGTTCTTACATTCGAAACAAAACCAAAATTGACCGTGTCTCAAAATTAGGGAATGAACACGCAACGACACATATGAGTACATGCTCAAGGAGAACTGAATTTGTGCGCCGCGTTATAATACATCGGACTTGTGTCGCCGAAACACAGAATATCTCCACAGCTGTGCATATTTAGTCCACTACGCACAACAACACATTTTCTAGGGAAGCTTTTCTTTTTTGATCGTGTCCCATCATGTCTCAGAAGTAGGGAGTCTCTCTGTACAGTTTTTTTAAAGAAATATACTTCCATAGTGCGCAGAGAACGTTGTAAAAGGAAAAAAGAGGAGAGAGATAGGATAGAGTGCACACTTACAATCAATTTTATTGCACAGATGGCGGAAATATATATACAGTCAAGAGGGCGAGGATATCACGCACAGAACAAGGGCCATCTGTACGCCATGTGTGCAATAAAATTGGCTGTAAGTGTGCGCTCTGTCCTATCTCTCTGCTCTTTCTTCCTTCTGAAACGTTCCCTGTGCCCTAAAGAAGTATATTTCTTTAAAAAATTCAATACCAACCAGCCCAAGGCCGTAACAAAGGGGGGTCGAGGGGTTTTTTTTATGCTTTTTGGCTGATACTAAAATACTTAAACACCTGTAAAGCGGCCACCAGATGCCAATGTTTTCTACACATTTCAACTTTCTTGACATTTAAAGTGCTGAAGAAAGACTGGCATATCCAAGCTACATCGAACGACCTTAGCCACTCGCACGAAAATCTGCCTCATCTGCACACAAAGTATATGCGCCTCTACGCCGCGCACAAAGCAAAGGCTTCTACCACACAGTCCGGCCCCAGAGATGTACTCTACTGGCTTTTCGCAGGAAAGAAGAAACATGTCATGTCAGGAGGGTACCACGGGAGTAAAAACACTAACGTTACAGTCTCAACAATGCATTCTTGGGGGTCACATCTGTTGAGAGGATTCTAGAGCTGTAAAACGGGCAAGAGAAACATAATACGCCGTTCTTGTCCAGAAATTGAGGCAGTTGCAAACGTCTCTTTGGAGCCACTGACCACTTTGTGTGTGCGCACATGATTATGGTAGCAAAATGAGAAGACACTGCGAAACAGCGAAAAAATTGAGACTTGCGACTCACTTCAAGAAAGTCCGAACAGACGCAGTGTAGATGCCTTTTTCGAAGGTCAAAGCTTCTCCTTCCTCAGCACAGGCGGAGAGCCAAGTGCGTCGGAACTTCTGTAGCAACTCAGGAGAATGCATGCACCGGCCTACGTGAATCACCCGAGAATGAACACAAGCACGACACCAACACGTCGCCCGCAGATTATGCCCGCTGCCGTGCAACTCCAAGTGATCCATTTTTGACAATCAATGCTGTGCAAATTGGCAACAATGTGAGTGCCATAAAACTTGCACATTTTGGGTCACCTTCCGTCTTTGCGACAAGAGCAAACATTTTCAACTTGGCGCAGTTCGTCTCAAAGAATAAGAATGTAAATGATCCAGCAACGATGGAGAGGCTGCTACTCAATCCGCAGACCCCTCCTGCTAACAATCCGCGGACCCCTTCTGCTAACATTCACCGTTTTACCTTTTGTTGGGACTTTGGACGCGAACTGAGGCCACTAGATACATTCATTTCGGCTTCTGCAGAGTCAACCACCGAATATGCTCCCGATGCTATTGTTAGTGCTGACCACGCCCGTCAGCTTGCCCCCACCAGATTGACGGCTTCTCAACAAACACTGAAGCACCGTTACGATGAACGACATCGCGAAGAACGATTTCTAGTGAATTCTTTCATTATTCTCTTGTCTCTAGTGCGCTGCGTCGGCCTTTCAGAGAAGCTACTTTCTGGTTTCACGGGCCTATGCTGTGTGCTTTGACAAGTAACAGACCTTATGTACGAAATGGTGCCAGATAACCCCACAAACTCGTCGCCTCTGTTGCGCCGTGATGTCGTCCACGTATCAAGGCTCAAGCGCTACCACCCTCCTTCTACTGTGGCCCCATAGACGCGCCAGGTCAGTGCTTTTGCCGCTGGGGGTTGTGCTGCATGTCACTGACACTCTCAGTGTATAGTGAAAGATACCCTACAAGGCATGTAGAAGAAAATAGACGAAGTTAACGTTTGGGTGTGATCTGTGTGGTTTGTTGACTCCTTTTGCCCTTTTTACTTTTTTTTTAATGTACATTGTTATTCATCGTGTTCATATCCAATTTATCTCTCTTTTAACAAGCATTGTATTAAAATTTACGTTACAAGATACAGTGTGGCTATACTTTATTGTGGGTTTGAGCAAAGATCTTCTAGGCGACAAAACAAAACAAATACTGCGGCTTGCAACTGACTTAGTGTTATTGCCATGTAACAATATCTCACCTGCCGGTTAGCCAAGTGGTCGCTCAGCATCTCTGCCTTCTCAAAGTCACCGTCCGCAATGGCTGCTTCGACCAGAGATTCAAGCTCCGTCTGAAAGTGAGCGAATGCTTCCTGTACTACTGAGAAACTAGTTCTAAAGAGCGCCTGCAGTTTATTATCTGGAAACCTCCCGCATGTGAATATACACACCTTGTGGTTTTGTTTCGTCAGAGTGGTATGAGGCGCAGCTAAATTGAGTTTCAGCAAAATTATAACTACCCAGAATTGCAGGGGCTGCCACGAAAATGCCCGGCACATATCCTGTCAGCTGTAAATGAAACATTGCAATGTCAGCTGTAAATGCAATATTAAATCACCTTTAGTAACTGTCATTCTTGTTACCTGTATGTGAGCAACTGTTTTTAAATGTACTTATTACACTCAAACCTCGTTATAACATAATGGGATATAACGAAATAACGAATATAATGAAGTAAATGAAATTCCCCTTGAAAGCTTCACTGAAAACCATGCAGTTTAGACCTCAATGTAACGAAATAAAATTGACTGGTAAATGAATATAACGAGTTAAATTAGTTTATCAAACAGTCTATCAAAAAAGGCAGACCATTGTGTGTTAAGTATATCGTTTTCTGCGGAGTTTGACGCTCGTTCGGCACGGCTCTTTCAAAACTCCCGTGCTGACCTTTCAGCCACACCACGTGCGGCCGAGAGAGCCGTCCTCCTCCCACAGCCACCGAAGAGGATTGAGGAAGCGCTCAGCGGGTTACATGATCGAGAAGCGGCGCCGCGGTGCAAAGCGATTTCCCTCTGACTTAAGAACACACAACGGGGAAGCTTCAGAAGACTTACATTTATTCACAAATCAGAGGACATCCGTCATTAATTGAAGTAATGGGTGATTCGCATCTGCACACATTTTGCAGCGAGTCAAACAATTTCGCACGCAGTTTGCAAAGCATAGTAGCATGCGGCTAAGTCCAGCGCCAACACTCTCTAAAGACGATGGCAACGACTGCGTTTCCGCTGCTACCCTCTGAACCGAGAAAGAAGGAACGTCTCCACGCGGAGAGAAGCCAGATGGGCATTAGAGAGAGAGCCAACTCTCCGCAACAAAACAAAACAAAAAACTGTTTCTCCGCAACAGTTTTTTTTGTTCTTTCTCTCCGCACGCAGCCTTGAATAGAGAAAGGTCTCTACTTGCAGAGACGAAAAAGGGAGAAGCGTGGCACAAGGGCATCGCAGATTGGCGTTTGAGAATGAGCAAACAATCCCACACAGTCTCTTTTTTTCCTTTTCCTTCCTTGCGTGCAGCATTGAGAGGTGCTGTCGCGGGATTAGGTATGCTGCTGAGAGCATTTTCGGAGCGCAGTACGTTCGAATTAACCGTCGCAAGTGCTTGCGCGTTCGAATTAGAGAACGCGCAAGCCCATTGTTTTTGCCCATTGGAATACACATAGCTTTGACGGGACCACAGCCTGAGTTCAAATCAACCGATAGTTCTAATTAAGTGTGTTCAAATGAATGAGATTTGACTGTGTTTATTTTTCGTTGCACGCGTGGTCGCGTAGCGGTACATCGGGCCGCGAGGCGTTTCCTTCTTTGCATGCTTATAGGTGTGAGCCCATCTGAGCATACAATGCCACTAACTGTTATAATCGATATAACAAAATAATGGATATAACAAAATAATTGTAGCTCCCCTTCAACTTCGTTATAACGAGGTTTGAGTGTATACTTTTATTCAGCATTTTAGAGCAGGAAAGAAACCCATTCAACAGTAGAGCGAGACTTATCTGCTTTAGTTGGGTCCCCGTGACATCAAATAATGATGCCAGCTCAGGTGGTTCAGCGACCAACTTCAAGCTGTGTTTATCGTGAGTTTCCTTAATCCCTGTAGTTTGAATTGTTTGCCATTAAAACGCAAAATACGCATATATTATGAGAACAATTTTTCATTGATTGGGAAAATTATGTCTTACCAAGAGACAGAAGAACTTTTTTACATTCCAGGAATCTGCCTTTGTATTGCTCTCTATTTTAGCCAATGGTTGACAAACTAGGCCAGTAACCACAATTGACTCGTTAATGGCATGACTAAGCACATACAGCTGCTGCAATAATAGGCTTGTGCAAATAAAAATATATTTGGATTGAAAGCAAATTCAAAGCAAAAAGTGATTTGGTTTGAATAATTTCAAATTGAATTGGAATGTTTTATATACCATATTATGAAGAAAAACAAGTACATTTGTGTTCAATTAACCAGCACAATATTTTGTTTCAAATGAAACAAGGCATGTGCAGATGTCATTCTTCTTGCTTCAACTTTTTCAAGCAGAAACAACTTTGAATAGTGGCAGGATTTTACTTTTGATAGAATGTAAATGGTGACTTGTAAAATATGTTATGTTCTAAAATTTACTATACTTACAACACATAAGCTGGCATAACAAACTTTCAACCTTAATAAAGCTACAATCGATGAGAGGGTAATAACCCCTTCACTGCAGTGAAACCACCTTTACAAGCGATCACGTGTGAGCTAATGCTATATTTTTTATTCTATAATTCTATACTGTAATTTACTGTTATTGTTACATCACTCGTTTATTTTGAATACATCAACAATTTCAATACTACTGAAGCAAATTCATATACGTTAATATTCACTGCAATATTTTAGGTGCTTGAATATTTGCACAAGTGTAGTTATGCAAATTACCTTGGGCCCACAGCTGCCATGAGGCACTGGACCTTCAAGGTGGTCGTTTACAGTAAGAAAGGGGCGCACCTGCTGCCACTTTTGCTGATCCTCACTGCAAAGAGTGATCAACATAATGGCATCACTTTTCAAAAAGCGGGAAAACCGAACAGTAATTTTCAATAAAAGCGACAACTGCATTGTATGATGATATAGCATGAGACAGACAAGAACACTCGATAGCAATGCAATTAAACACGTTTTATTAAGGCTCAAACGCCTCTTCAATAAATGAAATGTCCATGCTGTTTCACAATCACAGTCACGACCTAGAACATGTGAGTAGTGACCGGGCATAAAGTCGTGGAAGCACGCATTGACAGAGTGTCAGCAGTTTCGAAAAACAAGAACCAAGGCTAGTTCTATTTAGTTCACTGCAACCAAGCAGCTTCTCATCTACACTTCAGAATGAAAGACTTAAACGAACAAAAAATTTTTTTTTTTCAATTATCTGTGGCACTTCTAGAAATTCTACAAAGCCAAATTTTGAATGTTTATAGAGTGCTTTCCAAACTGCAGTGCTCTTACTAATTCAAGCTTCGCTTCAAAATTACTTCTTCGAATTTGTAGAATCAACCTTAAAATAAAGATCACGTGAGTCACATGAATACATAACTAGTTACTGTATTTCAAGTACCTCTCACTTAAATAAAGATTTATGTTTGATAGTAACTATAACACTTCCTAATAGTAGTAGTATTTAGTACTCGATTTCAAGTACGCTTCAGGGTACTTTACCTGAGGAAGACTGGTTGCCAGAGAAATTTATTGTCACAATACTTGACTTATGAAACATATTGACACTTGATCACGCATTATAACTTCGAAACCATTGATTGATATGTGGGGTTTAATGTCCCAAAACCACAATATGATTATGAGAGACGCCGTAGTGGAGGGCTCCGGAAATTTTGACCACCTGGGGTTCTTTAACGTGCACCCAAATCTGAGCACACGGGCCTACAACATTTCCACCTTCATTGGAAATGCAGCCGCCGCAGCCGGGATATGAACCCCCGACCTGCGGGTCAGCAGCCGAGTACCTTAGCCACTAGATCACCACGGCAGGGCAACTTTGAAACCATTACACACTAATTTTATAAAAGCCAAAGCAAAACGTAGGGGCCCCAAACGTTCAACTTTAAGATGCTTTTGCACAACTGCATGAGATGGAAGTTTAACAGAAGATAAACCACTGGCATAACGATAAGTCATGAAACATTGCATTAAAGTATTTGTGCGTTGTTCTTCATTATGAAATTGAACAGCAAATGCCAATGCAGTAAAACAAAAGGGCCTCTCTACATCCGTGCAGAGACTGCTTTATTTATATAAGCAATCCTATACGCCACAATTGGCTCACCAACCTTCAGTCTCAATGGGAAAGGAAAAGAGCACAGCAGCATATTTCAAGGAGACATAATTGAAGAACAAGAAAAGTATAAAAGGATGAAAAACAGAAAGGGTGGGTTGCAATAGCAGAGCCATGCTCCAAATCTCAGTCTTTAAGGTAGAACACAGAGTGAGTGGGTAGGCGTTTGTCTATGTGCACATACAAGACAATGTTTTTAAACAACAGCTGGCTCGAACGAACACTCGTTGGAGAAAGACACAAAGGACTGCCTTTTTATTCCACACCTTTCCCATTTTCCTTTCCTTTTCAAGAAAACTTGTTGTTGGGCCAGTTGGTTATTCGTCATATTGAAAGAATTTAACGCAACTATGACTCTCGCAAACACTGTGTGTCGTGTGTCACTAGGATGGATGTGCGGGTGTTTGCGAGAGTCAAGGTTGCACTAAATTGAAGAAGAATGGCTATTTGGGCTAGTTGGTTTGAATTCATGGTAATAAGGGCTGCAGCACGAGCACGAATGTGCTAGAAGAAACAGACGAAAGGCGAGGCACGGAAAGCAAAAAGGACAACACGAGCGCTGCACTAAATTCTTTGAATATGACCTTTTTTTTGTTTCTTTGAGGACCACAGTCAAGTCGTGCCCTCAATATCACTGACAGTGGAAGACAGCAAGCTAGACAAGCATAAAAATGTGAAAAGCAAGCACTGAGGTCTAGCTAATTAGGTAGTACTAATTCATATGCATAACGAAAAAAATAGAGCCAAAGTTCGCACTAAGCTGCATTTTTAGCAATATGTGTAGGCAGCGTAATTCAAGGGGGTGACTTCGCACTGCTAGGAAGCAAGAAGCTCAGCAAAGTATAGGCAGTGACACTGAATGCGAGAAACAAGAACTCTAGCGACGGTATATGTTAGCTGGCAACCGTGTGCTCATATTGCACGTTAAAGGCCAACTCTGGCTATTTTTCGACCATGTCAAAATAATGGTGTCTCTATGTTTAAGAGACACTCTTGTCACAAGCCCAATAAATAGCTGAAATGCTCAGGAAATTTGAAAATAATTTTTCATAAGCAAAAAGTGCAATACTGAAACCAAAACCTAACCGGGCGCCCTGTCTGCGTATGATGTACTGTTTAATAAGAACTGGAGGCTGTGTACTGACCATGTCGGCGCGGAGTATGAAAACTGTGAAAGGCAGATTAGCGAAGCACCGGCCAAACACCACAAAGAAAGGAAGAAAGCTTTTCCATGCTATACCCGTGCCAAACACTCCCACTGTCGCCTTGTGGCCAGCACAACAAACGCTGAGTGGCCAAAGTAGCGATGCCATCGGCTGCGTCAATTCCATTAACATGCCAAACATGACATCACACAGACAGTGTTGCCAACAATTTTGGCAAGCGAGGTGAGCTTTTCAAGGCAATCTTTAAAATCCATTTGCAAACAATCAGCGCATCTCTCAAGCCTGTAATTTGGCATAAATGATGGAAATGTGGGAAGGAACATACCCAGCGAATTTCATTGAGTTCCACTGACCTCAAAAAATCGTCAAAGTTGGCCTTTTAAAAACCCTAGGCGGTAGAAATTTCCGCAGCCCTCCATTTCGGCGTCTCTCATAATCATATCGTGGTTTGGGATGTTTAAACCCACATATCGATCAATCAATGTCGGCTGGTAAAGTTCCGCCTTAAACACTAGCACTCGTTTCTACCCTGGCAGAAAGATTTGCCAGTATACATTTTCTCTGCTTCTCTTCAGGTGCCGGTAAGGTCGCACTTGCCCAGTATCTGACTCTACGCGGGAAACGTTTTGCATTTGTGACTGCGCCCCATTGGAAGGCTGGTAGTTTGTGTTGTGTTGTGATCCCATTCCAGAAGCGTGAATTAACGCGAAGGAGGCGATTGATTGATATGTGGGGTTCGACGTCCCAAAACCACCATATGATTATGAGAGACGCCGTAGTGGAGGGCTCCAGAAATTTTGACCACCTGGGGTTCTTTAACGTGCACCCAAATCTGAGCACACAGGCCTCGGCATTTTCGCCTCCATCAAAAATGCAGCCGCCGCAGCCGGGATTCGATCCCGCAACCTGCGGGTCAGGAGCCGAGCACCTTAGCCACTAGACCACCGCGGTGGGGCAAACGCAAAGGAGGTGATGCCAGCAGTAAAATTTCAGCGACTCGCATCAGAATGCTCGAAACAGGCAACCGACAGGCATGGATGGTGCACAGTACAGCGTAAGTAAACGCGTGTTGCATGCACTGGCAGTTTTCGTCAGAGTTCACGCATTATGATAAATTGATTATAATGCACTATTCTCTGAACGAGACCAAAATTCATTCTGTCATCACTAGTGAACTGATCACTCATAATTTTGTGTGGTACGAGGCTGCTCCTGTTCGCGCTGGTGTAAGTTCTGCGAACACGAACGCACATACTATAGTTAGAAAAGTGTACAAGCGATATCTATGCTGTGCGGTGGTACAGTTCTGAATCTGTTGATGTAAAGAAAAATGAGGGTTGCACTCTTGCAAACAACGAAATACACCTTGTGGCAATGCTATCGTTTAAGAGGGAAGAATGACAAAAAAATAAGGTAACATTACGTGTTTTTGCACAAATATAAGTTTTCTAGCGCACATATGCAGCAGCAAACAAGCTATTTCTATGTGAGTAAATATATAGTCTGCTCCCAGGTGCATTTTCGATTGAGGTCAAGTGAGCATTTTTCAACAACTACCTCGGCTTTGCTGATTGCACTTCAATGACTGGAGTACTTCATTCCTATCAAAAGTCACAGTGCAACTGTAATGTGAATCAAATTTTTAGAGACAGTCTGCCCCAAAAATATTCTGTGCGAAATCCTGTTGCCAACATTGAGCATAACTTACAAAAAAGAATTACTTATTGTGTATTGTAAGCATGCTTTCATATGCGCAGTAATGTGAAAAATGTTGACTAAAAGCTATCACAGCTGCTGACAGAGCTTAACATAAAAATCATTCCCATAGGCTTGCAGTCAGAAACATAAGACAGTAAGAAATTCGCTCAGCAACGCAAGCAAAATCGAAATGTAATTATGAATATACAAAAACATGCTGCATATACCTCTGATTTCTGGTTGTAAGCGGAGACGTCCTTGACTAGTGAAACAAACGTCACCCCGACGAGGACTACGCCATCTATGCCTATCAGAGATTAACAATGTCTTCTCCGATCGGGCAAGTCGTCGCTATAATGCGTTTTTAAAGACTGGTATATTCAATGGTGCGACAAGAGGCTGTAGCTGCAAACGGCCACTGTACATGTTGTTTACTGTGATTACATTACATTTACTTACTCTCTTCACAAGCATATGCATGGGGAAGGGGGAAGGGGGGAGTCTCATATCTTTAATATACAAGTACACAATGCGCTCAAACTACTAGTCGCGCCACAGAAGAAAGTTGATGCGTCCGCTTTTCAGTTGAATCAATGTGACCCCCCCCCCCCCCACCCTTTGAAAAAATGTCTGGCTACGCCCCTGTTGTTCAACAACCCGTGCAACAATGTTTTTGTACCATTACATGCAGATGAGATGGAGATTTGTAGCTAACTAGCACTGGGTTGAGTCATGTGGGGATGCGTACGACGAAGACACTTGATTGTACGCACTATAACTACAACTGGAGGACAGAAGTGAAGACCAACGTGATCAAAAGTGGGCATCCTAAGAATGGCATTTTCAGCATCATGAGGTGTAGAGAGCATCAGCTTTGAATAAAATGCCGTGGTTGAGCGGATACAGCAAGATGATGGAATTGACAAGGCTACACTAACTGAGGAAGACAAAAGTTACGAGCTTACATTATATTAAAAGGTTTTGGCAGCCCTCACAGGACCACGTAGCAAATTTTCGTTTGCATTTCACCGCAATGTGCAAACTGCCATAGCACTTAGTTGAAATGGAAACTAGAAATTTTTGTTCTTTGTTTTTCCATTTCGTTAAAATGCTTAACTGTTATGTTTTAACTGCCATACAGACACCTTGCCCACACAGCAGATTCCTTGTCACTTCGCATTCAAGAATGTTCACTACTAAAACCAAACAAAAGAGCAATAAGAACAAGTGCAGTACACACATGTCGTCTTGTTTTCTTTTTTTTTTTTGTCCACTGTGCTCAGTTTTAGCACTAAACCTTTCTGAGCATAGAATACCAACCTGCCTCCTCCCATTCCTTGTCGCTGTCAATGGTGTATGAAGCATCCCTTCTTGCACAAGCAAGTATTTGCCCTGCTTTCCAGGCATGATTCCAGAAAGATTGCCTTCATGCAAATTGCTATGCATGTATTATACAAATTTCTTCATTTAAACCACCTCAATGCTAATAACACCAAGCCTTCTTTCATGGTACTTGTGTACAATATTGTTCATAAGAATAATGTTTGACTTGTTTTAAATTCAGAGATAGTGGGTTTCCTCTAATGGCTTATTATTGCACTTCCACACATCAACTTCCTTCAAAGGTTAGCAAAGTCTGCACATTACTTCAACAATACTGAAGAAGTCTTCATTAGCATGGCTCCAATATTTTTGCCTTTTGCCAACCGAAATGAATGACTCTGATAACAGAAGTGTAAATTGCTGCCAGTGAGTAAGTTTTGCATGTGACACTCAGTTAATGAAATGCACTCCATGCTCTGGAACATGTGCATATTAAGGGTTACATGTGTCACCACCAAGACACAATGGCAGTGGTCACCACAGTCTCATTTGTTGGCAGCTACAGCCGGGCCTCACCTAGTGCTACCCACCGTAGCCGACGTCTGCTGTCTCCTCATGCGAGCCAGGCGACGCTGCTCACTGCGGCTCCGCTTATTCCTCCGACGGAGACTGCTCGCTTCCAGGCTTGCAATGGCCAGCTTCTGCATTGTGATATCATAGTTTCACAGTAAAAAGTAGACTCTTACACCATTCATATCAGTGGCCAAGAAGCAGGTTGGTACCATAGTCTCGAGGCAGGCAGTGTGCATCAAGAGACCAAAATTTTTCATAGTACAGACTATTCAATTCTGACTTCATCAAATAGACGTGCACACTGTGAAAGCAGAGTGGAAAGAAACAGCAGACAAAAGTGCTGCCTTGTAAACATACAAACATACACATATACCCACTTGATGACAGACAGCAACGACTAGTAGGTCTGGGCGAGTGGGTTCATGATGCGAGTAACAAGAAGCAGCACAAAGACATGCACAACAGGACTAGCACTGTACTTCCATCTGAATATTTATTGGGAATTCACAACTTATAGCTATTACAGCTGTTTATGATGGCATAGTCATAAGTGGTGAATTTTCACTAAACATTTAGTTGGCAGTACAGTGCTAGTCCTGTTGTGTGTATTCCTTTTTGTTTCTTTTTTTACTGCTTTTAGTTATTCACACGATGACAGACGCAATGGCCAAAGCAAAATAACAACGGTGAAATAAATGGCCATAATACAAAAATATAGTTCTGGTAAGCATTGTCGTGCATTCTCCTCATGCAGGCAGGAGGCTTCCTGTCACAAGATTTGATGTGCCTAAAATTAATCGGGCTTTCTGCTGTCAGGGAATTGTAAACAAACTTCACGCATTCATCTACATAAGACTTCTGACATTTGTCATTGTAACATAATAATAATAATACCTGGGGTTTAACATCCAAAAATGATATGATTACGAGAGACGCTCTGGTGGAAATCTCCAGAAATTTTGACCATCTGGTGTTCTTTACCATGCAGTGACCTCGCATACAGCACACGGGCCTCTGCCATTTTTCCTCTATCAAAATGAGATTGCTGCACTTATGATCGAACCTACGACCGTTGGGCTGAGCACTGTTGCCACAGTTCCACCGAGGCAGACATCATTCTAGCATGGAACACTGCGCTTACTATTATAATAGAACACAGCATCACTCAGAAAAGCTGTTTGCAGTTGACAGTACTATCCTCAGTGAAAAACACTACCACTTCATTTCATAAATGTACTATTCCTGAAATATTCCAAATTGGCTGAGTTGACCTTCGAATGAAAAACCTGTGGAAGAAATTCATTTGATTTTGGTGTGCTGAAAACTATCGGGAAGTGGCTGCTCTCATGAAAACTATTGATAATGTCAATTCCAAATGAAGTAAAAGGGTCAGAGGTGCAATGCTAACACTTAAAGACGAATAGGTTCTATTTATGAGACAATATTCTGGTTCATTATGATTCAATAAACATGCACCTGAAGCATGAGAGAAGGTTGAGGTAATTAATCTAACAAAGACTACAATTCTTGCTTATTGAGATGGCAATCTGGGGATTGTTATGACCGTCGTCAGTAGGCGCCATGCTGTCGCTGAGAAGCCTAGCCGGGCAGCGCTCCCTCGCCTGGAACCCTGCAGTTCTCTCGGAACCAGCGTCCAGAGCTAACAGGGGAGCGGCGCTATTTTAATCCTCAAACAAGTAGCCAACTGGCCGGCTGCCTATTCCCGCCAGCTATTGTCTCTGCTAGCCGGAGGATGAGACGTCGTGTCGCCACAATGCCATAAGCCGTTCCAGAGAGGACAACAAAGACAGCATCTTCCTTGGAAGAAACTGCGGCCGCCACCACAAATTGCCCTGCTAATTGAGCGGACAGATCGGCGGACCGTTTGATGTATGCTGTCCGGAGCTTGGGACCCCTCGACCAGCGGCACACACACGACGAGGAAGAGCCCCTCTGGTGCCACCTTGCAGTGCAGTGATCACGACTCAATATTGGATGTTCACGTGGGCCATGCATGCTCGTACCCCTCGCCTGTTGTGTGTGTGTGATTGGTGTTCCACTCAAGAAGGAGGAGCCCGAGAGGGCTTATAACGACGCCGCAGAGCGCGGGACGTCGCTCTGAACCGTGTAACGGTTCAACCACCACGCTCGTCGTGTGTGAACTCCTAACCTCTATGCTGTAAATAAGTGTAAATAGTGCCATAAACCTGTTTGTTTTTCGTATCCCCATCTTGTCAGCGTTCGTTTCCTCAACCCGAAGCTACACCACGCTACCACAAAAGACCGGGCAGATCCCGGTCAGCAACAACGGGTGCTCAGCGCTGGGATCCAAAGCGACAGCTGGTGAACAGCGCCGAGAGCCGCAACAGGATGCATATAAAGACAGCATATAGTAATCAGCTTTTCTACGAGTCTAGCTTGAATGGCAGCTGCCTCAAGGACTATTGGCAGTTGTAAGTGCTGAGATGATATACTTTTGTCAGGTACTACTGTAGAATGTTGAGCAAGCACCCGTACTTCCTTTTTCGCGGGAAAAAGAATGAGCGACGATGATCGTAACCTCTCCCCCTGCTCCCATACACCCATTTTTTTAGATGAGTGTCGCTTGCGTAGAAAAAATCACTACACTGAACGCATATCTTATGTTTATGAAGTCCCATTGTCAAATCATTTCATTAGAAACATAAATGAGAATTTTTTATTTTTAGCAGCTTTCCCGCTCGCATCTTGAATTTCCGTACGGGAGTGAGCAAGTGCATGCCCCCTCCCCTCCATATAGCGTTGAATTATCCTACTCTGTAGGGGGCGGGGGGGTGCTAGCTTGGCATTTTAGGTATGTCTGGACTGGCAGATGATGCTACATCACTTTACAGAATAAGTTCATGTGTTTAGAGTTTATGTGTGTCGCATATACAGGGTGTCCCAGGTAACTTTAGCCAGAGTTCAAAAATTTGCCAGCACACGCGATTACGACGTGACCAAATGCATGTTGCTCATCGTTGCCTCGAGATAGCCAATTTTTTGTGTTCTCAGATATTGTTTAATTAGATATGTTTAATTATCTAACTTTTTAAGAAATGAAGAAAGACAAAAAATTTCAATGAGAAAGTTCGCAAACTACAAAAAATATAGTGTGACAAACCCGCTACCTGCGCAAAATGATCCTAGTGCTCCCTAACGCTCCGCGTACTAACAACCATAGAATTTGCCTGATTGTGCTGTCTCGGCAGGCCACAACGATGGTGGTGGCTTCACGATGAACACGCTGTGCTATAGGCCACAAAAACAATAACCGCTGTGACTGCTTATCGCTGTCATGAACCGGTGCGAGGGAAGCATGTCGTTCTTATGCGGAACGTTAGGGAGCACTATAATCATCGTGCACACTGACACGCGAGCTAGTTTGTCACGTGGTATTTTTTGTATTTTGCGAGCATTTGTGATTAGCAGAAAAACACTAATACTTAACAGTGTCACGCAGTTTATTCACGTACAGACCTACTGGAAGGCCGAGGAACGCCAGAAGAGCGAGGAACGCCAACAGGCCGAAAATACAAAACAAACGCAAGCTCGGGTCGCGCGTGCACCAACGCTGTGGCTTGCCGTTTCATGCTGCTTCTTCGTCGTTCGCATAGTTCCCTACATTGGCCCCCGGTGAATAGCGTAGCCAACCTGGCGACTTAAGGCGTAGTCACTATAGCGGGGTCGTAATACGGCTTCAGGCGACTCACATGCACAATTTCTCGGCCACGACGGCGTAAGTCATGAGACTGTGTCAATGGCTCAATCTCATAATTGACGGGTGACGTACGGGTGAGAATGCGGTAGGGCCCGTGGTATCGTGCCAGTAATTTCGACGAAAGGCCAGGAGTGCTCGGTGGAACCCAGAGCCAAACGAGAGCACCAGTCGTTAAAGTAGAGAGATGTCGGCCGGTGTCAAGCCGTAGCTTCTGGTGGCCTTGGTCCTCGGTTGTCAGAGAACGGGCCAATCGTCTGCAATCTTCTGCGTACCTGGCAACATCAGAAATTGCAGTGTACTCAGAGGAGTCGGGCGTGTATGGGAGGATAGTGTCTAGCGTGCACGATGGTTCGCGTCCGTACAACAGAAAGAAAGGGGAGAATCCTGTTGTCGCGTGCGTAGCGGTGTTATACGCATACGTGACGAATGGAAGGACAGTGTCCCAATTAGTCTGGTCTGAAGCTGTGTACATCGTCAACATATCACCGAGAGTGCCATTAAATCGTTCTGTGAGGCCATTCGTCTGCGGGTGATATGCTGTCGTCAGGCGATGAACCATGTTGCACTGAGCGAGCAACGCTTGAATGGCGTCAGACAAGAAAACACGCCCCCGGTCACTCAAAAGTTCGCGGGGAGCACCATGGCGAAGAACAAAGTTGCGCAAGATGAAAAACGCAACTTCCCTCGCGGTTGCTGCGGGTAGTGCTGCTGTCTCCGCGTAACGCGTGAGGTGGTCCACGCCGACAATTATCCACCTATTTCCAGAAGACGACGTGGGAAGTGGTCCGTATAAGTCGATACCAACGCGGTCAAACGGACGCGCTGGACAAGGCAGAGGCTGAAGTGTACCGGCAGGGCGTTGAGGTGGGACTTTACGTCGCTGGCATGCAGTACAAGCACGTACGTACTTGCGGACAAATGTGTACATGCTGCGCCAGTAGTACCGCTGACGTAGACGGTTGTACGTTTTGAGAGCGCCAGCGTGAGCGCTTTGCGGGTCGTTGTGGAAAGCAGTACAGATTTCCGAGCGCATGTGGTTGGGTATCACTAACAGCCACTTCCTACCTTCAGACGTGTAATTCCGCCGATAGAGTAGGTCGTCTCGAATAGCGAAATGTGTGGCTTGACGGCGGATAGTTCTTGACACTAAATTAGCTAACGGATCAGTCAAAAAGGCGAGGAGTTGGGAAATCCACACATCTTTGCGTTGTTCCGATGCCATGTCTGTGAAGTCGATTGGTGTTATGACAGCTGAAGAAGGTGACGAGGAGGCTGGGTCAGCCGGTAGCGGCGAGCGGGATAGCGCATCAGCGTCGGAGTGCTTGCGGCCGGATCGGTATACAACACGAATGTCGTATTCCTGTAGGCGAAGCGCCCAACGACCAAGGCGCCCCGACGGGTCTTTGAGCGATGATAGCCAGCATAGAGCGTGGTGGTCCGTAACGACTTCGAAAGGGCGGCCATAAAGGTATGGGCGGAACTTCGTCAAAGCCCAGACAATTGCGAGGCACTCTTTCTCCGTGACGGAATAATTACACTCGGCTTTCTTGAGGGTTCGACTCGCGTAAGCGACCACGTATTCTTGGTGCCCTGGTTTTCGTTGAGCCAATACAGCACCAAGACCGACACCACTGGCGTCGGTGTGGACCTCCGTAGGCGCATCAGGGTCAAAATGTCGTAGAATTGGAGGTGATAATAATAACCGCCGAAGCGCGGTGAAGGATTCGTCGCACTCTTTTGACCAAGCAGAAATGCCTTTGGAAGTTGTCAACAGGTTGGTAAGAGGCGCGATGATGGAAGAGAAGTTGCGCACAAATCGACGAAAGTATGAGCACAGGCCGATAAAACTTCGAAGCGTCTTGATGGAATTGGGCTTCGGATAGTCGGCCACGGCGCGGAGTTTCGCCGGATCCGGGAGAACACCCTCTTTGCAGACGACGTGACCCAGTATGGTGAGCTGACGTGCGGCAAAATGGCACTTCTTGATGTTAAGTTGAAGGCCAGCAGAGGTGAGACACGTGAGAATAGCACGAAGACGAACAAGGTGAGTGGAAAAGTCGCGAGAAAAAACGACGATATCGTCTAGGTAGCAAAGGCACGTGTTCCACTTGTAGCCGCGAAGGATGGTGTCCATCATCCGTTCGAAGGTAGCTGGGGCGTTGCAGAGTCCAAACGGCATGACGTTAAACTCGTACAGCCCATCAGGTGTTACAAATGCAGTCTTCGATCGGTCAGGATCAGCCATTGGAACTTGCCAATATCCTGAGCGTAAATCTAAGGAGGAGAAATATTCTGCCCCTTGCAAGCAATCGAGAGCGTCGTCGATGCGTGGCAACGGGTACACATCCTTCCGAGTTATCTTATTGAGCCGGCGGTAGTCGACACAGAATCGGATAGACCCATCCTTTTTGCGCACAAGTACAGCAGGGGACGACCAAGGGCTCTGCGATGGCTGGATGACACCACGCTTGAGCATATCGTCGACTTGTTCGTTGATAATACGGCGCTCTTCCGCTGAAACTCGATATGGTCGTTGGCGTAAGGGAGCATGAGTACCGGTGTCAATGTGGTGCGTGATGTTCGCTGTGCGACCCAAAGATGGTTGAGCGCAATCGAAGGCAGAACGGAACTCTCGAAGGAGGGACAAGAGTTCGCTTCTTTGTGTCGGCGATAGCTCAGCGGCAACAGAGGGCTGGAATGAGTCTGGCGCGGGCACTGTGGCCACAGGTGGCGTCATAGCATTGAGCTGGAGGTGAGGTGCGTGTTCGGCGAACTCTAGAGGGCGCAAGAGGTCAACGTCTTGTATGTTACCCAAACATTCTCCGCGAAGTAAGGTAACTGGCGACGATAGCGAGTTCGCGACGAGCATGGCGGTAGCACCGGATTCCACGGTGAGTACGGCAAAGGGCAGGTGTAGGCTACGGCGGCGGGTAAATACGTCAGACGGAGTGAACAAAACAGTTCCGGCTGGAGCGGCCGTACAGGTCAGGGCTACAAGGGCGGATGTTCTCGGTGCTATTTCCGTGTCTGCAACAACGACAAGTTTGTAAGGTTCAGGAAGAGAATCCACAAAACAAGAGGTTGGCAGCGGTGTAAGGGCAACTTCTGCACGTGAGCAATCTATAATGGCCCGATGACGCGAAAGAAAGTCCCATCCAAGAATGACTTCGTGGGAGCAGGATGCCAGCACAAAAAATTCAATGGCATAAAGTTCACCTTGGATAATGACACGTGCAGTGCACACAGCTGTAGGTTCTATGCACTGCGAGTTGGCCGTGTGGAGCATCAGGCCCGAAAGAGGCGTCGTCACCTTTTTCAACTTGCGGCATAAGGGCTCACAGATTATGGAAACGGCGGCCCCTGTGTCGATAAGCGCTTATGCGGCGGTCCCTTCAACATTGACGTCAATAACGTTTTGCGGCGAGAAAGATGGAGGCCTTAAGCAGTTCGAATTGTATGCAGCTGTTGCCTCCGGAGCTGCAGCGATCAGTTTCCCTCTTCCGTAGCAGGTCGGCGACGCATAGGTGACAGGGAGCGTCGTCGTGGCGATGGTGAGCGTTGGTTTGCGTAGGGTCGAGGACCGTCAGTGGTGTACCTTGATGGCGTCCTAGACGACGACGCCATTGGCCGGCCCATGGCGTCGACTGGAGGGGGATCTCGGCGACAGTGGCGGGCGACGTGTCCAGCGATACCACAGGTGAAACAGATGGGCCTATTATCTGGCGTCCTCCAAGCGTCTGAGCGACGATAAAATGGAGCTGGAGATCTCGCGTAAGGATACGGCGCCGCAATTGGGGTTGTAGGCACGACATAGGGTGGCGTGACAGGTTGAGCATACGGCATACGCTGTTGCGTAGGCCGAGCAGCGACGGCGGCGTACGTGAGAGGCGTTGTGACTGGTGGTTGCTGATGCATCGGCGGAAGGGCTTCAGCGACTTGGGTCCGAATGACGTGTTGGAGGTCCGGTGCCAAAGCTTGCGTGGGCTCATGTGTCAGTGGCAGCAGTGACAGCTGGCGCACTACCTCTTCGCGGACGAAGTCCTTGATTGTCGAAAGCAGCGGCTGCTGGTCGGTAGGATGGGCAGCCAGGTGCAAGCTTGCGAGCGTGTCTGGCGTCGTGATGGCTTGACGAGCAATTGCGCGCTGCCTACGCAATTCATCGAAGCTTTGACAGAGGGAAACGAGGACAGCAATGGTGGGGGGATTTCTCGCGAGCAACATCTGAAAGGCGCCGTCGTCAATGCCTTTCAATATGTGCCTGATTTTTTCTTCCTCAGGCATGGTAGAGTTGATGCGGTTGCATAGATGCAACACATCTTCAATGTAGCCCGTGTAGGTCTCGCCTGGTTGCTGTGCACGGTGACGTAAACGGTGCTCGGCTTGAAGCTTGCGTGCCGCAGGTCGTCCAAAGACGTCCGTAATAGCCGTCTTGAATGCAGACCACGTAGTAATGTCAGCAGCGTGGTTATTAAACCACAGCTGCGCGGTGTCCGCAAGGTAGAATGTGACGTAGCCAAGCTTACTTGGGTCGTCCCATTTGTTACTTGCGCCGACTTTGTCGTACCTCGCCAACCAATCTTCGACGTCCGACTCAGTGGAGCCCGTGAAGATAGGAGGGTCTCGTTGAGGATACACGGCACCGCAAGTGACATGGACGGTCGAAGGTCCCACCTGGAGAGGCGTCTCGGTGGCCATGTTCGTATCACGTAGAGGGGGAAGCTTACGGGAGCGGAGTTCTAGGTTTGTACGGGAGTCCACACACCTCCACCAGATGTCACGCAGTTTATTCACGTACAGACCTACTGGAAGGCCGAGGAACGCCACAAGAGCGAGGAACGCCAACAGGCCGAAAATACAAAACAAACGCAAGCTCGGAACGCGCGTGCACCAACGCTGTGGCTTGCCGTTTCATGCTGCTTCTTCGTCGTTCGCATAGTTCCCTACAACAGATATAAAGTTCAAAACTATATATTTTGATGTTTTGCAAACTGATACACAACTTTTTCATTGAAATTTTTTATCCATTTTCGTTTCTTCAATTATTTAATTAAACAGATCTAATTAAGCAACATTTGAGAACACAAATAATAGTCTGACTACAAGCAACAGTGAGCAACATGCACTTGGTCGTGTCGTAACTACATGTTCCAGCACAAATTTTAAACTCTGGCTAAAGTTACGTGGGACACCCTGTATACACACAACAGCTAGCCCTTGAATATCATCAGAGTTGTGGGATAGGGCTCCAGCATTCTGCTGTATTTTATAAATTCATTAGTTCTGTGTATATAAAAGATTGTTCAGCTTACAAAGCCCTCTTTAGGCCCTGTGATGCAGAAACCATCGTTTCTGGAGTGGCTGATAGAGTCGCAGTGATCAGTATTAATGGCTGAGCCATAGGCTGGGTTCGTTACACCAGACATGCGCTTTTGAGTTCAAACAGTTTTTCATGAATGTCATAGACCGGAAGAAGATAGCTCTGCATTTACCAGCTAAAGGTTGATTTAACTGCATTAGGGTCAAACTGCACAGGTTGTTAACCAACACTATCAAATGTTAACATAATTGGCTGCTCTCACAATGTGGCGCAATGGTAGTCCTGTGCTTTCGCTTTGCACAGCGCAGGCTGACACTGAGAGTTGTAGTATTGTGCAACCCCTGTGTCACAAATGCGACGCATCATGAACTTTAACCAAATGAAAGTATGATAGTGAGTGTCACTGTCATACCTCCTTAGCTAGGTGTAATTTTTTTCTACCTAGCTACTAATACTAATAATTTATTCTTCCCAGTACATGGAGTAGGCTGGGTGATAACCATCACAGTGCACAGCATTACGTCAGCTGTTTGCTGTGCGGGCATTGAAGCCACACTTTGTACAAGCTTTCTTACTATGGCAATTGTGCGAGACATGGTCAAGTTTCCGGCACTTGAAGCAGCGTCGAGGGTTCAGTATAAGGCTTGACTTGGAGGTATATACCCTGTTTCAGCTGATTTGGGGGGAATAGTAGGTGAAAGTTTCGGGAAGTCCAGAGGTGTCAAACAAACACTGGTCATAAGAGAAATCAATCCTGAATGTTCTTTTGAAGCAAAGTTAATAAAGGTGCGTAAAACCATGAAGTGGGTTAAAACATTTAATTCGGATAACACCATGCATGTCGATGTACACTGGAGATAAAAGTCAGAGTTGAAGTGGAAGTATGAGAAAAGGATGCCGGCCTTGCACAACATGGTATTTTGAAGGCAACGGGGAACTAGATAGGCGAGCTTAAAGAACTCAAATTATAAACAATGATAGGTTCCCCTGGCACGTCATATATATTGTCGTTATTATTGGCGTGTGCATGCAGGCTTCCCCTTCGGCGGGGGGAGAGGTTTGCCGCAGCGTCCTTCTTCCTATTCGTTTCGAAGCGCTCTCCTGAGGGAGCTATAGAAGTTGAGGAAAGGAAAAAAACGCAACCCCCCCCCCCTCTCTCTCAGGAGAGCGCATTGAGAGCGCTCCAAAACGACCGGTCAAGATGACATAAGTCAATGAATGGAGCAGACTTTGTATGGAGCAGCTCGGTGCAGAGCTGCCCCTTGTCGCTTCAGTGTTTGCTAACGCAATGCACTGACCACCAGTGCAACTCAAGTAAGACCTGTGCAAGTTTTGTCACAATATGTGGGCGGGAAGGTAAACTGCCGCTGAACTGCACGAAACACGGGTTACCGGAATGACTGCGATAAACGAAACTTACCTCTTCCATGCGAACAACCGTCGTACCGGGAGTGTTTACGGTAGCGCATGCCGGCACTTGCGACTTGGGCTCGGCCTTTCTCTTTCTTGTTGCAAAGACATCGATCTCGCTCAGGTCAAGCTCCTCATCCGTAGAACTCATAACCTCACGGCGTCAAAAGCGGCGTCAACAAGAAGTGCCGCCACAGAACACCTACCAGTTACAGTGTACTAGAAGAGGACAGTGGGCTAACTCCGCTGCTACTCTGACGCGTTTGGCGTCACATAAGAGAGATGGCGTCACAGGCGTCTTCATTTGAAGCTTCACCTGCAGAAGCTGCTCGCCGATGGCCGCTCGTAAAAGTTGGAACGTGCCAAATTCGATATTTGTAATAAACTTGCATGCTTTGACTTCCCTCTGATTATATGAAGAGCTTCTCGTGCTCTCGCTTCACAGTGTTTCCCTTTTCTTTTGCGATACAGCTTCCAGAAAATTAGTCCGAAGGCAGCCAGCGCAGTCTGTGCATTCTCCTTTCTAGTACGACGCAGTTAACGCTTTTTGCGAGTGTGTGTGGGTTTCGGAGGGTGTGTGCTTGAGTTATTGAGTATTCCTGATAAACACTATATTTGTTCAGGCCACATCATGTTTTCTCGAATATAACACCTCGTCGAAAAGGATGATGTATCCCACAAATTATATGGTTTGATACAGTGACCAAACGTACGGTTCATGCTGTGAAGACCGAACCTAAAAAGAATTCGCAACAAGATTATGCCTGCCCTTTCACGACATAATTAGAAAACAGTGCACGTTCATTTCCTAGAAAAGCTTTAACATGCAGGCGTGCTGGCTAGGTTTGCGCCTTTATTATAAAGTGAAATTGTAGGTCTTAAATAATTTTTCTTCTGCTTCAGTTGTAGACCATGGCACAACAGCTTTCTGGGGGTTATTAATAATCATAATTATGCAGATACACGTATGTTAGATATATGTAGAGCGAAATAGTGAAAAAATAAATAAACATACACACGAAGGTTCTGCTCCTGACATGAAGCTCTTATTTGCAAAAACTGAAGTACACCATCTAGTCACTGATTTACACACCTTATTCACTTCATGTGTGACGGCTTATCTTCAGCTGCTTGGCCCTCTGCCGCTTCCCTGCCTAATTGTCAGTGTTCAGTCCTTTTACATTGAATGAAGACGTGTGACAACGTAAAAAGTAATTACTTTCGCTGTGAGGGTAGCTGCGTGCATACTGCAACCAACTTGAATCGAGAGTCTGCGCTGAACAATTGTCAGTATGTCCATAACGCTGTCAGAGTGCAGCTTACTCTGGCAAAAAGATTCTGTGAAAATATCCTCGAGATTTTTTATAAAGCTGTACAGCAGACTTGAGGGATGAAGGAGGCCTCCTTGGTCACAAAATTTGGGCAGCCGAACAAGTTGAAAACAGCCTCGGCGTGGATAATGGGTGAGGTATGCGCACTTTTTTCTATCGATAATATGCACAGACGCGGTTGCAAGTGGAGTTCGAAAACTGCGTTGGTGTCTTCCAGAAGCTTTTCCGCTCTGTGCTGGTTCTTCTCGCATTCTTTCGGCCCGTTTTCATCCTTCAGGACGAGAAACAATGACAGGTCCTGCTTACTCTTCCCGAACACGTTGCCTGTTAGACACCCAAGCGCCTAACAGTGGTTTTGCCGTTGTCGCGGCATGGTTACAGTATGCACTGTAAAGCATACTGTTATCTTGCGTGGTGTGTAACGCTCCAAGCTGACAGCAAAAACTAGGCGCAACAATGTCCACAGCCACACAACGTGGATCAAACTCTGTTGCTCTGCAGGACTTGATCGGCTCACAACCGGCTCAGCTGCAACGTCCCTCCCAAACTTCTTTTATTGATGACGATGCCAGCGCCGCCGCTCGTGCGACCAGAGAACCACAAACGTGTGACATTTCTGGAGCCACCCCTCTGCATACCCTCCGCCGGAGAGTGAGCCCACTGCCCCCTTCTAGTACGCTGTAGCCTAGCCTCACGCCAGCGTCAAGGTTGACCAGGTGGCTCCACCTAGCAGTCGCTTCCTTCTTGTTTCCGGCTTTTCGTTTCGGACTTCTCAGCTGTTTCAGCCAAGCGTTTCGGCCAAGCATCAGCGATTATCTCTCCGCGTCAACATCGTGCGCTTTGCTGGACTACGCGAATTTGAAGGATCGGCCCAAGCACGTAAGCTGACCCTGCGATAAGTTTTACGCTTTGCGAAGGTGTGCACAGTACGTTGCCCGTCTACCCAGCCTTGACGGTCCGTGCGTGCCCCGTTTCTGGCGCTCCGCAATGCTGTGCAGCGCCACGGGAGCACAATGCAAATAAAACATATTTTTCGCGATATTCCCCGGAGTGATCAACTACGATTGTATGGCATCTCTTGCAGAGTTTTCTTCATCAAGGAAAGACAGACAAAATCTTTGTGGACGCGTATTTTTTCTTTCCTGTTTCTGTGACCTAGATATCTCAAAACATCTCGCGTGCTTAAAGATTTCCGGATAAACTTATTTCTCAAACAATGTTTCTCTCGTTACGCACGTCACCTACGATTGACAGCGAAATAACCTGCGATTTATAGGATGATCGTTGTGGTACTGTGATGAGCGGCTTTCCACAAGTAATACGGCCTCATGCAGCGCCAAAAGCACTCAATGCTCTCCGTATGCCATTACATTCACCTAAGTGTCGTGCAGGTGTTACTGAGAGAAGTTTGTGAGAACAAAAAGGAGCAGGTTGTGAAACAAGAAAATAGGGGCAAGGATCGCAGTAGTGAAGCGAAAGTAAGGGATAAACCCTCCTTCCCCATCCTTCAGCCCGCATTATTAGCTGCCAGCCCATTTCGTTCTAGACATGTCGTATGCACTGCTGGCATGACACTTATAAACGTGTATTGCCGACATTGATCACGAGAATGATCACAGATCTCAATATTGATATCACAAATGTCGTGTTTTAATTCTGTGTGCCACTGTCAATGCTAATTAAGACAGCTCAATGTCCAACTCCTTTTGTAAAAATGAGAAGCCTGGCGGCATGTTGGGTAGAGGTGATATAGAGATGTATCTCTGATTCTGGGATTATGGGATCACAGTAAAGAGAGTCATACTTAGGAGTGATCGGATGATTTTTATGAGTGTAACACGTACATCTTGCAAAATAGACAGAAACAAGATAGATGAGGGTGCAGGGAGAGATCAGAAATATTTGGTGCTCTTTTTGTTTTTCTAATTTAGAAAACACTACTAGTCTGGCAATAGATATGATCCCAGCACAGCTATAGATCGTGTAAGAAGAAGTAACAAACATAAGTGCGAGTTTAAATTTACGACAAAATCGTTCATTACAGGATCGGCCTTATACACATGCAAACTACATGCACATTGGTAGCGGAACTTTCTGCCACATGAAGTTATTATAGCAATTTTAAGGCTTTGTTGGTTTGTGGCATTTAACATGCTTCGGATAATTTCGACCTCTTGGCATTCTTTAACGTGCCTTGAAACTATACAGTACATGGGCCTCCAGCATTTCACTTCTATCAAAATGCAATCACCCTGGTTATGAGTGAACCGAAGTTTTTTGTGTCAGCACCCGAGCACCATTAGGCCACTGCAGCGGCCGATTTAAATTATTAGGCCACACCAAGATTCAAGCAAAATTCCGACCATACATAGTAGATGAAGTTATTTCTCAGAGCAGTAATTTTTTTTCTTTACAAGATATTGGTACTGAATGGTCGCATATGCATTGGTCAGCAGCAGATAGGAATAATTTCCCAGTTTTTAACTCGATCTTTATCAGCCTGTCTTATGTCCACTGCAGCGTGAAGGGCATCTTATATCTCCGACCCACTCACTCTTACATATGCTTATTCCATTTTTTATGGCTGCACTCTCTGCCATCTTCGGCAGTGGTTCCCAACTCTTGGTATCCATTCTGTTGATCTAACATACCGTCGACTATTTTGCCTTCACTTTTGAGACATGTCCAGGTTTATTTTCTTGTCAAATACGAACTAGCTCTGTTTAATTCAATTCCCTGATCTATTTTGATGTTTATCTTATAGTTATACTTCTATCATTCTTTATTCTGCTTTAAGTTTACTGGGTGGTTCTTAACGTCTTTTGTGTCAGTGTTATTTTCCAAGTTCCTACCACATTTGTTAGAACTGACAAACTACGATTGTACACTTTTTTGCTTTCCCCATTAGTGGGAGTGGTGCATTGCCAGTCATGAGTTGATAATGTTTACTGCATTTGGTGAATTTATTTTACAAGAGTAGCTTCATCTATTTGTATTTCATGCAGATATAAGTATACTATTGCAGATTTTAGGATCTGGATTGCCTACCACAAACTCTGACTTTATTGCTGCACCACATAGTACTATCTTTGCTTTCAGCATCGATTTTGTACTTAATGAGACAAAGCTACAAAAAACTCAAGTAGCGTAGGACCACATTAGATTAAAATTTATTTGGCAACTTTGTCACGAGAACTATGAGTTATCACGGGCAAGTTGCTTTCAACATCTTTGGAAATGTTCAGATCATGGTCGGGCTATATGGCAACCATTCAGCCACATTAATGTCCACAAGTTCTCTTTATTTTGTTGGTCAATATTCTGTTAGAATATGTTATCTGTGGAAGAATCTGTCTCATTGAATTCATTGGCTCAATGTACTGAAAATATTAGTTATCCTTGAAGTTCAAGTTTAATATTGGAGTATACTTTTCTTTAAATGATAATTTCATTTATTAGCAATAATTCATGTCGAGCGAATTGCTGTCTTTGTTCATGTATATGTTATTCCTTCTACAAATATGCCAAGCAAGTAAATGCATTTAACTTTATTTTCTGTTTGCATTCCTCGTACACAGCCCTGCGTGGGCAGTATGAGGGCCTTCACTTAGTAAATAAATGAATAAAAAACACTTTTCCAACACTGTCTTAGTTTAGCTCTTTAATTTCTTGACAGTACATTGCCATTATTGCTGGAGGGTAAGAAACATGTCAGCTGTAAATAAAGCAAGATATTCTTCAGTCATCTTTATTCCTGTTTCTTCCCAATCTATGGCTGTTCATGTACTTCTTCTACATAGTAAATAATTATAGAAGGATAATATATCTATTTTTCTCACCCCTTTCTCACTCAAGACTTTCTTTGATTTCTGGAGGAGGGGCAGAGTAGCTGTGGAACCTTTGTATAAACTCACTGAGGCATTCAAGCATGTCTCAAGTACTACTACTTTCTGACATGATGCCTCTAGAATGAACATATTTTCACAGTGCAAGGCTATGAGTAGTGACGGTGTAACTATGGAAGAAGAGACTAGGACAGAAAAGAGCACTGACTCCAACTGAAGTTTTATTAGTGAAAACACTGGAAATATATAGTCGTGACAGAAAGCAGCACATCACAGCACAACCGCGCAACCTATTGCGTCACAGCCAGACAATATCTCATCAAAGGAGCACAACACCATACTTCAGCACAAACTCACAATCTATTGCGTCAAAGTTTTATACTTGGTTTCTTTCTTAGTGAGTGCTTCCGAAAACATGCTAATACATATGTCACCAAGCATTTGCATTTGATTGGCCTCAATAATCTCTCCTATTAGCAGCTGACAGTGTTTTGCAACAACGGTGCATTTATCAAATTCCGGTCTACAACCACAGTCTCTACAATTGCAAGGGAGTTTAATAGCGACGCCAGGTAGTAGGCAGGCAGCCGGTAGGAACAGAAATGCTCGAGCCGTCCAGCGTCTACAGCTCGTGCACACACTCGCGCTTCGCTCTCCGAGAGAGATGGTCCCACTAGTCAGTGCCTTGCGAATTCCCCACTACAATACCCCGGCGACCAAGACGAGCCATCCTGGCGACTCAAGGTGACGAGAGAACAGGAGGGTCGTAGCAGGGCTTGAGGCGACTGACGTGGACCGTCTCACGACCAAGGCGGCGCTTGTCCGTGGATGGCTTGAGCGGTTCAATCACATAGGTCACAGAAGAGCGGTGCTGTATGACGCGGTAAGGGCCCGTATACTTCGGTGCAAACTTGGGAGTCAGTCCAGGAGAGTGGAAAGGAAGTCGGAGCCACACGAGAGAACCGACGGGGAATGTGTCCTGAACAAGATCACGGTCGTGGCGATCTTTTTGGAAAGCTTGATCATCGGCTGTGAAGGACCGTGCAAGCTGACGACACTCTTCGGCATGTTCTGCCATTTCAGAAACTGGGCTGAACTCGGAGGCATCAGGATTGTATGGCAGAATTGTGTCGAGTGTGCTGCAGGGGTCACGACCATATAAAAGAAAAAATGGAGAAAAGCCCGTTGTTGATTGAATCGCCGTATTGTAGGCATACGTCACGAAAGGAAGGACAACGTCCCAATTGGAGTGGTCCGAATCAATATACATAGCGAGCATGTCTCCGAGAGTTCTATTGAAACGTTCCGTTAGGCCGTTCGTCTGAGGGTGGTAGGCTGTTGATGTGCGGTGTACCGTGCGGCATGAATGTAAGAGCTGCTGCAGAACTTCGGACAAGAATACACGGCCCCTGTCACTCAGGAGCTCCCGTGGTGCACCATGACGAAGAACAAAGCGATGCAAGATGAAGGTTGCAACGTCACGAGCACCAGCCGAAGGTAGCGCTGCCGTTTCGGCGTACCTTGTCAGATGGTCGGCAGCCACAATCACCCATCGATTACCACCAACAGAGCACGGTAGCGGGCCGTATAGGTCAATCCCAACACGGTCAAATGGGCGTGCAGGACATGGTAAAGGCTGCAGTTGACCGGGTGAATGAGGGAATGTCTTGCGCTGCTGACACAGGAAACATGAGCGAATGTGTTTGCGTACAAACGTGTACATACCCCGCCAGTAGTAACGTTGGCGGATCCGTTCATACGTCTTTAGCGCCCCGGCGTGTGCGTGTTGAGGCTCAGCATGAAAATATTCGCAGATATCAGAGCGCATATGGCTGGGTATGACTAGCAGCCATTTACGACCCACCACTTGATAGTTGCGACGGTATAACAGGCCATCTCGTATGGCGAAATGCGTTGCTTGGCGGCGAAGAGCACGAGGGTAACCGGAAGTTGATGTGTCAGAAAGCATATTCAAGAGCGAGACAATCCAAGGGTCTTTCCGCTGTTCGGATGGCATGTCTGTGACGCTGACGGAGCAGAGGGGAAAGTAAAGGGCTGATATTTCCGATTCATCAGATTTCACGGGGGATCGTGAAAGCGCATCTGCGTCAGAGTGCTTTCGCCCCGATCGGTAGACGACGCGTATGTCGAATTCCTGGAGGCGTAGTGCCCAACGTCCGAGGCGACCAGAAGGATCTTTCAGTGAAGCCAACCAACAGAGTGCGTGATGGTCTGTTACCACTTCAAAAGTTTGGCCGTACAAATAGGGGCGAAACTTGTTTAACGCCCACACAATCGCCAGGCACTCTTTTTCAGTAACAGAATAGTTGGCTTCTGCCTTAGTAAGGGCGCGGCTGGCATAGGCGACCACATACTCCGTAAAACCTGGTTTGCGTTGCGCGAGTACTGCACCAAGGCCGACGCCACTTGCATCCGTGTGTACTTCGGTCGGCGCAGTAGGGTCGTAATGACGCAGTACGGGTGGTGAGGTAAGGAGTTGGCGCAGTGTTGTGAAGGATTCGTCACAGGCTTCTGTCCAATTCGAAAGATCTGCAGGGCCAGCAAGGAGTTTGGTGAGTGGAGCGATGATGGAGGCAAAGTTCCGGACAAAACGACGAAAATAGGAGCACAGGCCCACAAAGCTCCGTAGTTCTTTAACAGTAGTCGGCTTAGGAAACTCGGCAACAGCACGAAGCTTGTCAGGGTCGGGAAGAATGCCGGCTTTCGAGACGACATGACCAAGTATGGTGAGTTGTTTAGCCCCGAAGTGACACTTCTTCAGGTTAAGCTGAAGCCTGGCGTTTGTAAGGCACTGTAGAATCTTACGCAGACGAGTGAGATGGGAAGTGAAATTGGGTGAAAAGACCACAACGTCATCAAGATAGCACAAGCAGATGTTCCATTTGAGACCGCGTAAAATGCTGTCCATCATTCGCTCGAATGTGGCGGGCGCATTGCAGAGTCCGAATGGCATTACGGTGAATTCATAGAGACCATCTCGTGTGACGAACGCCGTTTTTGGACGATCAGACTCAGCCATTGGGACCTGCCAATAGCCTGAGCGAAGGTCAAGCGAGGAAAAGAATTCTGCACCTTGGAGACAATCGAGAGCGTCGTCTATGCGGGGAAGAGGGTAAACATCTTTCCTCGTAATGTTGTTTAGGCGCCTGTAGTCTACGCAGAACCGTATCGAACCATCCTTTTTTTTGACGAGTACAACTGGTGAAGACCAAGGACTACAAGAAGGCTTGATGACTCCACGCTGTAGCATGTCGTCTACTTGTTCTGCAATTACGCGACGCTCTGCCGGAGACACACGATAGGGGCGCTGGCGCAAAGGAGTACTCTTTCCTGTGTCAATTGTGTGCACAATTGCGTTCGTTCTTCCTAGAACCGCTTGGGGAAAGTCGAACGAATGCCTGAATTCGTGTAACAGGGTAAGAAGCTGCTCTCGTTGAGCCGGGGCTAGATGGCAGTCAATAGAACGATGAAATGCATCGGAGGACACACTGTTCGAGGCAAAGTGAGGAGCCAACGCGTTCAGTTCCATATTCGGCTTGGTGTCGGAGAAATCGGCAGGCACGATAGTACCTTCATCGATAAGCTGAATGTGGCCGAGCGTCTCGTTGCGGCGCAAACTGAGGGGGCACGAGTTCGGATTGGAAATAAATATTCCGGTAGTGTCTTTACAAAGCGCAAGAACGGCGAATGGCAGCGATGTGTGATGGCGGCTACCAAAGATGTGAGATGGCGTGAATAGGACGGTAGCGTCAGAAAGTGAAGTGCAGCAGGCAGGGACAAACTGGGCGCTGAAAGGAGGAAGGTCTATGTCCGTCGCGACGACAAGGTTAGCCACACTAGATACGGCCGCATCAACAGAAGGCGCATCACGAAACGGTAACAGCTCCACTTCGGCCCGAGCGCAGTCCACGACGGCGTGATGACGTGATAGGAAATCCCATCCTAGGATGACATCGTGGGAACATGAAGCCAACACGTGAAATTCAATGATGTACAACACGTCTCGAATAACCACTTTTGCCGTACAAGCCGCGACGGGCTCAATTTGTTGGGCGCTCGCAGTGCTCAAAGAAACTACGGGAGAAAGCATCGTCACTTTACGAAGAGAGCGGCAGAGTCTTTGGCTAATCACAGATATCGCGGCACCGGTATCGATGAGTGCAAGTGTTCGTACACCTTCGACGATTACATCGATAAGATTGGCGGGAGACAGGCGAGGACTTAAACAATTAGACGATGACGCAGCTCGTGCCTCCGGAGCTGCGGCAGTTAGTTTTCCGTCTCAATGGAGGTCGGTCGTCGACGCATAGGCGACACGGAACGACGACTTGGTGAAGGGGAAGGTGAGCGGGAAGTAGAACGTCGAGAAGCGGAGGTTCGGGTACCGGAAGCAGCTTGCGCATCGCGTTCGTGAACTTCAGGTGGCACGTAAGGCGCGCGGCATGAAGACCGAAACGAGTAGTCAGGGTATCTTGGTGTATTAGCTGCGAAGCGCCGACGACATAGACGCGCAACGTGACCTGGAATCTCGCAAAAGTAGCATATCGGCCGGTTGTCAGCAGTGCGCCAAGGATTTCCAGCATGCTGCTGTGTAGCTGGAAACGGCGCGGTAGAAGGTCGCACAGGTTGTGGCGTATACAATGGCAGACGAGACGGAGGCATTGCCGCGACGGCCGCATAAGTCAGTGGCGCGGCAACAGGTGTTGATGGAGAGGCAGGCGTAGGTAATGGCAACGCCTCGGAGACCTGCTCCTGAATAGCTTGTCTGATTGTCGGCGTTAGACGGTTCGTTGGTGCTTCGGTGGTCGGCAGATACGAGACACACGAAAGCTGTCGTGCGACCTCTTCACGTACATATACTTTTATCTGCTCCAGCAGGGTGCTGTCACCACTGACGGCCAGGGAAGCGAGAGAGTCGTCTGCTGTCGTTGACCTCCGAACTAATGCACGTTGCTTGCGAATCTCTTCCAAGTTCTGGCACAAGGTTACAAGTTCGGATACGGTACTTGGGCTCTTTGCCAGCAACATTTGGAAGGCATCATCGTCTATTCCTTTCAAGATATGCGTGATCTTTTCTTGCTCGGTCATCTCAGAGTTATAGCGCCGGCATAAATCGATAACATCTTCAATGTAGCTAGTGAAGTTTTCGCCCTGCCTTTGCGCTCGTCCGCGTAGGCGCTGTTCAGCACGCAGTTTGCGCACTGCGGGGCGATCGAACACAGCTGCAAGGGTGGTCTTGAACGCGGCCCAAGTGGTAAATTCCGTACGGTGGTTTGTGAACCACAGGCTGGCGACGTCTTTGAGATAAAATAGGACGTACTCCAATTTCGAGGGGTCGTCCCACTTGTTGGCGGCGCTCACCTTTTCAAACAGCTGCAACCAGTCTTCCACATCTTGGTCCTCGGCGCCGCTGAAGAAGGGGGGATCTCGTTGGCGCAGGGTGGTAGGTACGATGACCAGTTGAGATTGGGCCGTGCTCTGCAGGGGGGTGCCTTGCTCGGTCGTCTGATCAGGCATTGCTGATGCAGTGGGTAGCTTCCGGCTTCGAAGTTCCAGGTTTGCGTACCCAGCACCTCCACCACTTTGCTAGGGAGTTTAATAGCGACGCCAGGTAGTAGGCAGGCAGCCGGTAGGAACAGAAATGCTCGAGCCGTCCAGCGTCTACAGCTCGTGCACACACTCGCGCTTCGCTCTCCGAGAGAGATGGTCCCACTAGTCAGTGCCTTGCGAATTCCCCACTACACAATGAATACCCTGATGGCCTTGAACAGCTGAGTATACATGGTAGTGATGCTCCTTTAAACGCTTATTCTGGCACCTACCCGTTTGTCTGACAATCATTTTGCTGCATGACAACGGGATCAAGTAAACGGCAGCAATTACACATGCTATGAATAGCCTCCTATGTTTGATTGTGCAGCAGCTCCTTCATGCAGACTACGCATTTACACGCTTACAGAGCACTGAAAGCTTTTCCGGGGCAGAGAAAACGACCTTCACATCAACCTTATCACCTATCTTTCTCAAATTGTGAGAAACCTTATGTAGATGGGGAATCACAGCCAGGCGCTTAGAGAGGCCCTTACTGGCCACGTTCTTGCACTGGTGCCTCACATTCCTATTTAATGGTCCTAAGCAACTTTTCTGCCACTGAAACCAGCACAAAATCAGGGAAACCACTGCTTATCAGATGGGAAACCTGCTCAAAAAAGCTGCTGTTTAGCGAGTGGCCGCAAGACTTGCGGAGAGCGTTTCTGAAGCAATGCGTAGTAATTCCTCTATTCACAAGCTTCAAATGAGCCGGCAAGTATGCTAAAAGTGGTTTGCTTCATCTAGGCTCGTATTTCCAGCATAGTTGTACACTTAAGATGTTTAATCTCAAGTCTAAAAACTTTAACAAAGCATCTTGCCGCAGTTCATGCGTGAGAATTAGAGGTGCCATACAATCATTGAAAAAAACGTAAGGTGTTAGAAACGGAAGCTTTGAAGCCCTTATCATCGCAGTCAAAAAGCACGAGAAAATCGTCAACAAAACTTAAAACTTTAACGACATCATTTTCTCGAGGTGGCTACTCAAGAGTCGGCCATGGTAAGTGAGAAAAATGTCTCTTAAAACTGGCACTATGCATGAACTGACGCACACTTCTTTTTTTTTTTCAATATAAGTGCCTTCATTCCTTGATACAAAAGTTGTCTTTAAGTAAAAGCCAATGAGCTCAAGAAAGTCACTGACTGTTATGGTCACCGCATTCTGGAACGCAACTGGACCAAAGTTGGCAATGCAGTCCTCAACGCACTGTAAGCAGCATGTCATGTGGTAAAGCCTCTAGAACAGCATGCATCTATACCAAGTCGAAGGCATTTTCATAATGAATGCCAGATAAAGATTTTTATGTATTTCACAGATTTGACCTTGATATGATCAATCACATAAGTGAAAGTATAATAAACAATTCGAAACTTTATCGTGGATTCCCATTTGTTTCTGCTACCAATCATGGGGTCTTCTAAGAGAGGTTGGTATGCGCAAGTTCTTGCAAAGAAACTACAAGTGGATACATTTTTCACTTTGTTTCTATGCTCCCACCAGTGTTTATTCATCTCCTTTCTCACCTATGAAGAACTCATTGTGCAGTAACAAAATTCACTAGACATGCACAACAGCACTCTCGTCCTCATCGCTGGGTAGTTTTCAGCGACTCGCAATCCTCATTAGTTTGTGTAAAAGGAATCGGCTTAGGCAACAAAGCTAGCGTGTAAGATTTAAACCTTAGCATAATGTTCCAGTGGGTACCAAGCTACTGTGAAATCATAGAAAACGACACAGCTGATCGCATGGCATATACAGCACATCAGGAAAATAATATATCACTGCTACCTCTACCAATGAGTGATGCGCAATGGCTAAAAAATAAGGTGAGCTGTCGATTGTCCATGGAAACTTGGTTTGAAAATGGTGTACCGAGCTGTCAGCTATGTAGCATTGATCTCGACGTAGAATTTAATATCTCATTTAAGGTTTCTTAGTCGACCTGTAGAAACAGTCACTCATAGGCGTCTCCTTGGCAGAGCCTACACGGAAAGCCCTCCCGCATATAGAATAATAAAATCTATTTGCTCGTGCGGCAATGCTGATTAAGGCGTTGAGCACATTCTTTCACACTGTAAAAATTGTGATGGACCTCGAAAGGAACTTTTACAAAAACTAAATCCTTTGGATAAGCGGCCCCCATCAGTAGCAAAAATCTTGGGCTCATTGCCAAAGGGATACCTACAAAGCACTGCTGTGCATACTTTCTGGAAGAATTTCAGGATCTATCGGAAATAGCACAGAAGTACTAATTAAGCAAGAAAATGTTCTTGCGTTCTTGTTAACCTGTATGTTTCGCTACAATATTCTTGTGCTCTCATTTTTACAGAGAAATGTTTGTGAAAATCTATTCTCAAACTGTGTAGGTACTTTCTTTCAAATCCTGTGTTTTATGGACAGTTTTTTTTATTGAGGAAATTGGACTCAGTGCAGGAGTGTTGTACTATATATGCCTTTGTATACCCTTGTGTTTGTTTTTTTTAAATTTGGGGGATCCTTAAGCTTTAAGAGTTAAATGCGATAGCGATATCCTGACCATAGTGCGTATTCAAACACTTAGTGAATGAAATCTTTTCAAACTTGCTATGCACCCACTACGTGACCTTAAGTGAATAGCCACATAAACGTGTGTGCCTTTTGTAGGGGGTGACCGCCTTTAAACCCTTAAGTCAATATGATAATCCCGTGTTCTGACGCCAAATGGAAATGTACGCTTGTACGATGCATTATTAATGCAATATTTTATGTTGTATTTATTTTTTAACAATTTAAACATATTGTGGACCAGCGTTTTGGTTCAAGTGGGAGAGGCAAGAGAAACATCAAGTGATTTGTAACAGCAAAAAATAAAAAAGGGATGAATTCGTTGCAAAAAACATGTATCTATATGCTAACAGAGGTCACATGTCTGTGAAGCAGCAACAAGGGTTTATAATTGCGAAGCATGTATACAGGGTGCGTGTGTTTGTAAAGCAGGAAAGTAATAAGCATGTAAAACAGGAAGCGTGTGTTTGTAACGCCATTACAAATCACAGAAAAGTATGCACGCAAAGCTTTCAGAAAGCTTCTTTTACGTGCGAATTTCAAAATGCGCCCCCGAACAAGCCTATGAAACCCCATACTGTAGCGCCATCTCTACTCGTGGCTGAATGTTATTGGCAAACACAATTTGCCTGCACCCTCCCTTTAAGCAGAGCGGCGAGTGTCAGCACCTAAGAAATGATGGAGGTGTTCGAGAACAGATGAACCTTGTGGTTATGCCGTATGTACCTGGCATTTCACTCAGATTCAAAAAGGTTGTAACCCGGTTCGATGTCAAACTGGTCTGTTCTGCACCCAGCAAACTCGCTGGTCTTTGCAAGAGAGTTGTGCGGCTTGGCACGATAAGCAGGATGTGTGACATAAAACATGCGAAGAAATTCTGCGCGTGTAACACATGTGTGGTGTATGGCATCCATTTAATTTGTGACAAGTTTCACGTTAGAAAATCCGGTCAATGTGTCAACGTTTGGTTGAGGGAGCGTGAAAATCTTCTACCCTCGGGCACTGGTGGTAACTTGCAGTTGCATTGGAAGTTGTGTGGTTGTACGCCCTTGTTTGATAAGGTGAAAATTTTATGTAAGGCTAAGACGCAGCGTGAATAGAAGATTATTGAGGCATTCCATATGTGGAAACTTGGTGTAGACAAATGTATTAGTGCAGCTTCGGTTTATGTCAACAGGAAAGAATGTTTGTTTCTAGCACTGAGGTGATTTGCTTAGATTAGCTTGCTTTGATTTCGTTGTTGTTGTTATCTCTGCATGCGTTGTACAAACTTGGGAGGAAAGTTTTTTTTGAAATAAACATCAGTTGTTAGTGCCACGTCTCTGCTCTGTCTCTGTTTATGCTGCTCTGCTTTTTCAGATTTCGACATTTTGAGGCTTCTGTTGTAGTTAACTAAGTATGTACCAACTTGCCCAACAAGACTCTCCTGAATTAGACTTCCTGTTTTGTAGATATTTTTACGCAGCACCTCCAGGGTTAGGCTGACAACCGGATTGCACTAAATGTGCTGAGATGGTATGTCAGTGAGCTTAGCAATGTGCACTGCCACAAGGATATCCAAATTCCCAAAAGCTCAAAACAGATGACAGATTTTTGTCAAGCACTTCCTGAAGGGTTTCTAAATGACCTTGAGGTTTAAATTTAGTAGTGGTGTTGCAGTTGTGCTCAAGTTTACAATGAGCACATGGCCATGATAATTTCTCAGAATGCTATAATGCCAGAGCTATAAATGATGTGGGAATGAAATCTGTCTGTTACTCGTCTCGCTCGTTCTTTTGCTACGCTTCATTCCTTAGCTCGTCTCTCTTCCACCAAAACAAAGGGTGACTGAAAGAACAGGAGGAAAGAGTTGGCAAGTTCTTCATGAACGGGTAGGACATCTACAGCAATTGTTTGTCCTAGAATTTCCATTAGAGCATTTGTTGGGGCACTAGTTGGTTCATTATGTTTAACTGCTGAGCGCTAATTCGGTAAGGGAGAGCACTTGCCTCGTGCAGTGTGTGCTCTTCTACATCTTTGCAGTTTAGGTAGTATTTATATTTGCTAAATATTACTTCAGGCTACAGCAATAAATGACACTTCATCATTGGGTAGTGCACAAATTGAAAGCACGAAAGAAGGGAACAGGAAATGTGTGCGCTATCTAACAACAAATAAGTTACTACGGGCCCGCCTTTCAGTTCTACTGTAAATGACACCACAGCACACTCATGTGTTCTACTTCTGCAGGGCTTTTTCGAGCTGCCCTGTTCCAGTGCACCTATCTGACCTGGTCGGTTGGTGATGGAGGCGGATGGCCGAAGCCGCATTCCGAGCCTTCTGAGGCGCAGTGCCTCCATGCGAGTGCGAGGGGAGCGACATCCCAACGGGTGCTGCCCGTCCGCCGATGGTGACTCGGTGGGAAGCACAGCTAGCCTAGTGTCCTGTGGTTCGGCCTCTGCACAACCAGCTTCCTCGCAGCAGCCAGGTGAGTTTTTACCGCAGGTTCACTGCATGATCCTTCGTCATGTGTATCACAAGGCTGGTAGCCCTTCAAACATATTATGTTATATGTAACACTCGCCATAAATAAAATCAGTTGTCTTGTAGCATTGCTATACTCTGTATCATACATCAGGTGCATAGCTGTGCAACACTATGCAAGAAGTTTCATCCGCAAAATGTGCAAGTCCGTGCATCTCTTGCTTGGCTTCCCCAATTAGTTTTGGCTTTTTGCTTCAGAGCTAATTGTGGAGGCCACAGTGCGAAAATGAATAGGTGTTAAGCAGTCCAAAACAGCTTATTGATAATTTGGTAAATTATGTGGTTTGCTTATTTTTAAGGTACAAAGCACCCTCATTTGTTGTTCAGCCTAAAGTTGAAAAAGAATGAAAATAATATAATGGGTGGTAAATACATGGAACGATTTCTTGATCTGAACACATTGGCTGCAAGAAGTTTATAGTTTCAACAGCACTGCACCTGATGTATGAAATAGAGTGTAGTATGGTAGATTAAAAGAAACTTTTGATCATAAAGTTTCATACAATAATACCTGGAGGGGAACCTGGCGCTAGTGTCTACGCGGGCTGCTTTAGTAGCGCTTGTACCCCCATGGGAATTAGGGGAAGTACAGGCTTCAGATCCGCTTCAGATGGATTACGTTCTTGAGATTCGCTATGCTTCTTTTTCGAGTGTAAGACAAAGTGATATAAACTTATATTTAATCGAAACTTGCTTAATTTATCTGTATGCAAACTTTATTGCAAACAGCTTTCGTGAGGAGGCATCTAAAGTGAAACGTGGGCAAATATAACCATCAGGGTATGCATTGCTCTGCCATTGCGTTCCAGATTTGGCGTCAAGATTTAATAAATTATTTTTTACAACACTCGAAAAGCATGCTTGTTTTTCCCTGGAAAGTGCTCATAATCTATTTATAAAAATAACTGTATAGTATCAAGTGAGAAACACTTGGCGTATCGTCTTCTGCAACGCTAGATGCGTCTGTTCAAGTGGTCTGGCCCCAACACACCTCTGGTTTTGTTGTAAAGTCAAGTCAGCGAAGCGCGACAGTGCGTCTACTTAGCTTCGTCATTGTTTTTCAGTCGATTTAAACGAGTTTAAGCGAGACGCCTTCTTGAAAAAACATTAACTTGATGCAATATCCTGCACAGGCATGAGATGCTACATCTATGGACAGTGGTGAGTGAACGACACTTCATTTATGCTGTCATATATGACTCGTAAAGCTCAAACATCTCAGCAAATCAAGTGGCCTAGTGTTCTTCAGTCTCCTCGAACAACAAAGGCACTGCTTCAGCCATTTTCAAAACACCCCACTACCTGCGCTGCGCGAAGAACGAAACTGAAGGTGTAGAAAAAGGTCTGTAGACAGTTTGATAACTAACCCTATCCAATCCGAAGCCTCTACTTCTAATAATTCCCACGGAGGTACAGGATCGCAGCACTAGATTCCTCTCTAGGTATTATTTTATGAAATTTTATGCTTTCGATCATCGGCTTTACATTTCCAGAGGGGAATGTGCTATGTACTAATCTTTTTGATCTTTGAAAGCAATTTGTCAATAGCTTCCGTAGGTGCTTGTATCGAGGTTCTTGAGGAGACCCCTTAAATGTATGTGCAGCTCCAGTGGAGACAGCAGTGTCATGTCACCGGCGAGGCAGCTGCCGTTCCGTGCTGCACTGCCAGCGTCCTGTGGACACCGACACTTACCTGACACCCACACAGCGCAAGGACCGTGAACTTCGACAGTTACGGGCGGCCTTGGCACGAGCCACTACAGAGGCTCGCTTGCGTGACGAACGTTTGCGTGAACTTACGGCCCAGCTGCAGTCACTGCAAACTTCACAGGTGAGTGTTCCACTGTTCTTATATTTTTCTGGGACTCCACGCGTTCTTGAAGTGTGGCAGCAAATGCAATGTAAGAGAAATTATCGAAAAAAGCTGTGCGTTTTAAACGTAGAGGCAATGTCGTACAAGTACCACGAAAACCACGAGAGAGTTAGTGGCCTCAAACTCGTGTTACTTAGCAGACTGTCCTGCAAGAACCGGAACCGTGAAGAAAAATGGGGCAGGCAAAAGGATTGAACGAAATCTTAGCTAACACTGCCTTTGGAATCGAAGCCTTTCTCTTATCTTATATGTTAGTAATACTTGTTGGGATTTGGGAAACGTGTTGATATTAGATCTCAATAATGAATAAACTCAAGATGCCAATTCTGAATACAGTCAAACCTGACATAACGAATTCACAAGTGCCATGATAAGAAATCGTTATACCGATAGTTCGTTGGATATAAACTCCCCCTTGAAAACATGCACTTATTGACCAAACTGTTTCTTTAGTTTTTTGTTTATTCGGTGTATTTTTATAAAAAGTGCTAACAAACCCTCCGATGACAAGTCAAGCCTTTTTGTGTGTCAAGCGACACCCGCTGTGTGTTTTGCAATGAAGAGACGCTGTTTAAATGTAGTGCCGTAACGTGGCATGGGACTGATCATCCCTGGCGAGTTGCGCGCAGCACATTGCCTTCTCGGCTCTCACCGTCACTTGCCGGGCCATTTGCAGACTAATGTATGCACATGTTTGTGCATTCTTGCATGCATTACTCCAGATCACGCATGGGTACGGCGAAGAGCCTGTTCTTTCAGCACGATGAAGACAAGCATTTTGCTTGCAAACCGCAAGCAACCTTGTAAAACACGGCAGCGGGAAACTTGCGAATGGCAGCATGACCGCTTGTACAGCCGTCATTTCACAATCTTTATGCTACATGCGCAGCCATGCAAATATTTAGATGTGATTGTGATAAGGTTTTTGGTGATGAGTCATTATGACACGTTCATCGCTAGTCTTCACATCGCCACAACCATGCAGAAGTTGTTAATGTGATAGCGTTAAAAAGCTCGTTTTACAGAAATTGCGACGTCAGTGTCAGCATCAGCATCATTCTTTGTGAGCGAAAAATCATCATCCTTATGCGTGACTGTAAAATCTAGAAAAATGCAAATAAAATAAATAATAAAAATGCTGAGGCAGAGTGGGGATCGAACCTCGGTCATTTGCGTGGCAAGCGGATGTTCTGCCACTCAGCTACTCATATGCTTGCGAAGAGTGAAAATAACTTGCTCTACTTGGAAATGCTGCAAAAGTAACTTTCATGCTTTACATACAAATGCGTCCTGCATACATGCCTCACAATACAACAATAAATATTGCAGTAATAATGCGTGCTACAAGCATACACTACTATCGGGCGTCAGAACATGTGATTATCCTAATGACTTGATGGTTTAAAGCCGACGACCCACTACAAAAGGCACCCATGTTACTGTGCCTATTCCCATAACTCCACGTAATGGGTGCATAGAAAGTTCGAAAAGATCTCGTGCACTAAGTGTTTGAAGTACGCACTACGTACACGATATCACTATCACGTTCAACTTTTAAAGGCGAAGCTTGAGAGTCCCACAATTTTTTTTTTATCATTGATCGACCAGTCTCTGCCATTACCCAAAAGCAGAGGATCTTTTGTGGAATATTGCGGCATCGGCAAGTTGAGGGTCGCAATCAACTTTTATGTGACGCAAAGTTATCGCTCCTTGCATTTATGCATTTTTAACTTTGAAAATGTTGTTTGGCTCGTCATCGGTAGTTCTATATGTACAGAACAGCATCACAAAAAATTGCCGTGCTTAAGCTGACCGTAAGCATATATGCTTCTTTCTTGTATTTTTTTTTGTAACTGTCATTCTGCCACTGAAGAAACACCTGGAAATTGAGTAACGTCAGTCACAGGGTCCAAAATCTGCATGTCGTGCTTGCCACGGTTTATGCGATATTTTCGTCACAAGTAAACTGGAGTGGGGCATGGACATGCTCGAGCGTGTGCCTCTTTCGTGCCTATTTGGACATTATTTTTTTTTCCGCTTTGTGTACACTATATTTTTACTGTGATTGTGTCTGAAGTCTGCATGGTAAAAGCAGAAGATTTTAAAAAATGTTTGCTCTATGTGGGTGCACTTTCGATGGGTAGTGCAGGAAAATCATATGGGCACTACAATATGGTCGTTATAGCCAATAGATTGTTATATATGGCATTGTTATTAGTAGGTTTCACGGTATCGAGTTTTGTGCCATGTTTATGGTTCCACACATTGTGACCTCATGGGGTGCCTCACGAAAAAAACAAATAAATGCGTTATTGGTCACATCTCTGTAGCTCATGATCCTATTTACTATGGAAATGGAAAAAAAGAAATAAAATAAATGCATATAGCAGCTTCAGTACTTTGAAACGTGAGGAAGTGTATCATAGCACAGGCACCCAGCAATTCCCATTTGTGGAGGCCCCACTGCTTCATTTATGCCGCAAGAGATGTTTGAATGAATGACAAGCCAGTCCCATATAGCGCTCCACTCCTAAAATGAGATGAAAATAGTCTTGTGTCCGCTGGTTCACTGAGGAAAGAAGGACAAGCCTAAGATTGCCCTGCAGCAGACAATCTTCTAGGTAACACTAAGGGATGCTCTAGCAAATGATTTGCTGCAGGACTCGTCAGTTGGAGGCTCAGCCGCGGAAGAGCGTGCAGCAGGTGTCTCACTGGGTGACAGTGGTGTGAGCAGTGATGTGCTGCCCTCGCACCCCGAGAGTGTTCTAGAGGAAGAGGATGCCAATGGAGCACAGGCAGAGGCAGCTTCTGGTGAGTTGAAAAACACTTTACGGGCAATATTGAATTGGGCTGGCGAAAGGAGGTAATGGTTGGGTTGTGAGTGGGTGACCGTTTTGAGCCCTCTTGTTATTGCTTCCTTGTATTTCCTTCAAGTTGAGCGGTTATTGTACTTTGCATGGAGAGTTGGCTGGATGTTTCCGACTGCCAGCTTAGTCTCTTCACAGAACTGTCATCTTCTTTATATAATGGTGATCAAGAGATGCCATGACTTTTTTATGTTTAGTTTATACCCCCAGGACTAAGAGGTAGATAGCAAAAACCAAGCTCTCACTAAGGATTTTGGGCTGTGGTGCCTTCCATGTAGACTTTTTGTTCGAATGCCATGCTGCTGTATGAATGAGAACTATCAAATAGACACTGATATCTGTTCTCATTAATATTGGTATAACAATGAAATTTCAACTTCTGTTGTTCGAACTGCTGTATGGGCTATCTCGCTGGTACTACCACTTTCATTGTCTTAGATAGCTGCCATGGTTTTTTTTTTACAAATATGAGGTGTGTAAGGTGAGAGCGCTGTTAATGAGAGCTAACAGATAAAGAAAACCTTAACTGACAATGAAAAAACGAGCCCTTAAAATTTCACTTTAATTTATGATAGTGCTTTGTAGCTTAATAGAATGAAAAATGCAATCACTACTAAATAGTTACCAAAGGTGTAAAAGGTCATCCTTCATTTAATCAGGATGCACCATCAAAATGTTCTTGTTGTTTTGCAGTGAAGAGTGCTTATCACATGCTTTGTGCTATACTATCAAGATTTATTGCATGTGATAGCGTTATGTAATACTAGGTTGTACAATGTAACTCTTGTAGATTTTGAACTCGTGAAAATAGTTACTTATACATTATAATGATAATATGTAGGGTTGCGTGAGTGCCGTATTTACTCGATTCTACCGCGCCCTCGATTGCAATGCGCACCCGATTTCCACGACGAAAAAAAAAAAAGTCAGACATTGATTGCAACGCGCACGCATTTTTCTTGCCGGCCCGCACGATCACACCACTAGAAAAAACGACTCCTTTCGGGAGCGTCTTCCATTTAAATATGAGGTATGGGGGAAGCTTGTGCCCATCTGACATGTAACAGAGCATTGCCGTCGCTGTAGTTTTACCGTGGACCGATGTCAGCACACGAACTTGCTTTGCCCCCTTCTTCTCGGCGGTTGTGGTGCCAGACATGTCGAAGTAAAGAGGCGTCTGATCGGCATTCCCGATTTGCCCAAGCAGGTAGCCGTTGTTGTGCCGCAAGTTTAGGACGAACCCGTGAAAACTGTGAAGCTTCTCATCGTGCTCCTCCGCAAAACTTTTCGCATATGCCCGCTCACCTTCGGAGAGAAAAGCCTTTCCTCTTCATAAAGTTAGTTAGCCAGCACCTGCTTGCTTTAAACCGGCTCCGCATTAGACCTTTTTCTAAGGCTAATTGCACAGCCCGCACTTGGAGCAGTTCTGTCGTCACGGGCCGCTGTGCCCCTCGCTGCTCAAGCACATACTCGCCGAGCAGCTCTTCAATTTGTGTAAATCGACCCTGCTGTGGTCCACTGAAGCCTTTGCGTGAATCTTTGCTGTCGACAATCTTCTGCTTTTGTTTCCGCCAGTCTCGCACGCATGTTTCGGGAACTCCGAATGTACGCGATGCGGCCCGATTTCCGTCCGTTTCTGCACACGTGATGACTTTTCTTTTAAAAGTGGCATCGTGGTGCAGTCGAGTTTTTGGAGTCGGCCCTTCCATGCCGTCGATGCTAATGCACTACAAGATGACGAACTCCTCAGCACACGTACAAAGTGCCGCACATGGGAAACACATAGGCAGAAATGGGCGATGCGCCATGCCGACGCACGTAGGGGTCGGCCATTTTGGAAATGCCGATGGCAATAGAATAACTGTATTCATTTTTTTTTTGTACCCGATTCTAACGCGCATCCGATTTATAAACTCGCATAACCGGAAAAAAGGTGCGCGTTAGATTCGAGTAATTACGGTAAGTGAAATAACTTTATTGGGTCCACCATAGATGCGAGTTAACTTACCCTAACCTGGCTAGGCCCACTCCGGGACGGTCAGGTTAAACCAGACCACCCTCGCGCAGGCCCTCTCGATGGCCAGAACTTGAGAGGTAAGGCCCTGGGCCTTAATCAGCTTGTTCATTTCCTCGTCTTGGAAAGGGGGACCGGCAAAGGCACAGCCCCACAGGACATGCTCGAAGTCCGCATAACCGCCACACAAGGAGCGATCCGGGCTTGAGAATTGTTCGTGGTATATTGTGTGCAGCACTGCAGGGCTCCGGTAGGTTCTTGTTTGGAGCAGTCTGAGAGTAACAGCTTCGGCCTCGCCTAGCTAGGAACGTAATAGGGGCAGCACTCGTCTTGAGAGATAATGGTGTTTGCATATCTCGTACGTGCGGAGAGGCTCGTATCACCCAGGAGATGATGCGTTACCTGGCACACTGTCAGTCAGACCTCATGCAGCCGAATGCACCTCCTCGTTCAGATTGATCGAAGGACCCCCAATTGGTCCAAGGTGTGCAGGAAACCAGACCATTGAGTGATTTTTGAGGTCCTTGGCTTTTTTAAGCATCTGTAGGACCTGGGGAGCCACAATACCCATTTGAAATGCCTTGATAGCAGCCTTTGAGTCTGAATAAATTGTGCCACGTACACCGTCCGTTAATGCAAGAGCAATGGCAACCTGCTCTGCAATGTTGGAGCTAGAAGTGCAGATGGTAGCGCAGCTGAATACTTCACAATCACAGCCAACAACCACTGACGAAAATGCTTCTTTTTGAGCGTACGAAGCGGCATCGACGAAACAGGCTTGTTTCTTGTCCAGGCGAGCACTGGGAGCAGAGCTTTACCCCTTGCTCGTGTTTGTGCTGCATTGTAGATTAGATGCATATTACATGGCATCGGCTGTATGAAAATCCCGGACCTTATTTCGTTGGGTAGCTTCACAGCATCAGGACCGACGACCGCGGGGTTGCGTCCCAGCATGTCGGGTATGACCCTACCCGCTGGGGTGCCGGACAGTCTGACAAACTGTGAAAGCTCTTGGGCCTCGGCAATTTTTTTGAATGTGTTGTGGATTCCCAGCTTCAGGAAGTCTTTTATGTGTGTTCGGACGGGAATGCCAAGGGCCAAGTTGAAAACTCTTCTGATTAGGGCATTGATGTTGTTGCGCTCCGACACGAGCTAGTTGAGCAGAGCTGCCGTATAAGCAAGGTGACATAGCACAAATGCGTGGATAATCCAAATCAGATTGTCCTCCCTTATTCCTCGGTGCCTGTTAGTGATTTTTCTAATCAGCCCGAGGGCAATCTTGGTCTTGGAACAAATGCGCTTGATGACGGCTCCATTGGCTCCGTTGGACTGTTGATCAACATTCAGAGGATTCTGATGGTGTTCACGCGTGGAACTGGGGAGCCATTACCGGTGAATAACCTGATGTGGCTCTCCGTTGCTGACTTCCAGGACTGATGAGAACTACTTCTGGGCCTCTTATAGTGTAAAAACTCGGACTTAGCGGACGAGCACCGTAGGTCGGTAGGGATGAGATAGTGCTCAGTCACATCGATGGTCTCTTGCAAAACGCTCTCGACCTGACATTCACATCCGCTGTGGCACCAGATGGTGATGTCGTCAGCATAGATTGTGTGGTTAACGTGCGGTATCTTGTTCAAGGTTTGCGACAGGTTGGTCATGCATATATTGATAAGCGTCGGGGAGACCACCTCCCCCGAGGTGTCCCCTTTAACCAAAGGGTAATTTTGTGTGTAGGAACCTGTCAATCTTGAGTCTTGTGGACCTCGAGAAAACAAAAGAGGGCACAAAATTGTACGCTCGTTTTCTGGCGTGAAACTCAGCCAAGCTCTTCAGAATAAAGGAATGCAATACGTTGTGAAACGCTTTTTCTAAGTCCAAGCCGAGAATCGCCTTAGTGTCGGTGGAGTCTGAGTCAATGACCTGGCGCTTGATCAGCTTCATGGCGTCCAGTCAAGAGCGCGACCAAAAGCCAATCATATTGTGAATGTCTCATTTGTTGGACTCGAGGTATTCAGTGAGGTGGTTGAGCATGACATGCTCAGCCATCTTCCCGATGCACGACGTCAGTGAGATTGGCCTGAGGTTCTCGATGCTTGGCGCCTTACCCTGCTACGGCATCAGTACTGTGCAGGCCGCTCTTCAGCTTTTAGGAATGAGCCCACTGCACCAGATTTCATTGATTTTGTCTGTAAGAAATTTGATGGCGTCATCGTCAAGGTGCTTGAGCATTTCGTTAGTAACCCGTCGGGTCCAGGGGTTGATCTCCCATTCAGGGATGTAAGAACTTGTTTGACCTCTGCCACAGTGAACTCCTCATTCATCGATAGCACGTCGCACCCATCATAGTCTGGAAACTGAGGAGGAACCAGGTCGTCCGTGGCGGTCAAATACTTGTTTATGAGCTGTTCTGTTATCGCCTCATCTGGAGCCCAGTCAGTGGCTAAATGAACGGCTTTCACCAACGCTCTACGCTCATTAGATTTAGTGCTTCCATAGTGCTGTAGGTGCTTGAGGAGTCTCCAGCTTTTATCGATTCTGAGCTGACCCTCAATAAAGTTACAGAGTTCATCCCATTGCTGCTTGCATAGGACCTTGCAATGAGCCTCTACTGCTTTGTTGATGTTGGATATTTTCTTGCATCATCACCATCATCATCATCATCATCATCATCATCATCATCAGCCTGACTACGTCCACTGCAGGACAAAGGCCTCTCCCATGTTCCGCCAGTTAACCCGGTCCTGTGCTTGCTGCTGCCAATTTATACCCGCAAACTTCTTAATCTCATCTGCCCACCTAACCTTCTGTCTCCCCCTAACCCGCTTCCCTTCTCTGGGAATCCAGTCAGTTACCCTTAATGACCAGCGGTTATCCTGTCTACGCGCTACATGCCCTGCCCATGTCCATTTCTTCTTCTTGATTTCAGCTATGATATCCTTAACCCCCGTTTGTTCCCTAATCCACTCTGCTCTCTTCTTGTCTCTTAAGGTTACACCTACCATTTTTCTTTCCATTGCTCGCTGCGTCGTCCTCAATTTAAGCTGAACCCTCTTTGTAAGTCTCCAGGTTTCTGCTCCGTAGCTAAGTACCGGCAAGATACAGCTGTTATATACCTTCCTCTCGAGGGATAGTGGCAATCTACCTGTCATAATTTGAGAGTGCTTGCCGAATGTGCTCCACCCCATTCTTATTCTTCTAGTTACTTCAATCTCGTGGTTCGGCTCTGCGGTTATTACCTGCCCTAAGTAGACATAGTCTTTTACAACTTCAAGTGCACTGTTACCTATCTCGAAGCGCTGCTTCTTGCCGAGGTTGTTGTATATTACTTTCGTTTTCTGCAGATTCATTTTAAGACCCACCTTTCTGCTCTCCTTGTCTAGCTCCGTAATCATGAGTTGCAATTCGTCCCCCGAGTTACTCAGCAATGCAATGTCATCGGCGAAGCGCAGGTTACTAAGGTATTCTCCATTGACTCTTATCCCTAACTGTTCCCATTCTAGGCTTCTGAAAACCTCCTGTAAGCACGCGGTAAATAGCATTGGGGAAATGGTGTCCCCCTGCCTTACACCCTTCTTGATTGGTATTCTGTTGCTTTCTTTATGAAGCACTATGGTAGCAGTTGATCCCCTGTAGATTTCTTCCAGAATGTTTATATATACTTCATCTACGCCCTGATTCCGCAGTGTTTGCATGACGGCTGATATTTCTACTGAATCAAACGCTTTCTCGTAATCTATGAAGGCTATGTATAGGGGTTGGTTATACTCTGAGCATTTCTCTATTACCTGATTGATAGTATGAATGTGGTCAATTGTTGAGTAGCCTGTTCGAAATCCTGCTTGTTCCTTTGGTTGATTGAATTCTAATGTTTTCTTTACTCTGTTAGCAATTACCTTTGTAAATAGCTTGTATACTACAGAGAGCAAGCTGATCGGCCTGTAATTCTTCAAGTCCTTGTCATCTCCTTTCTTATGTATTAAGATGATGTTAGCGTTCTTCCAAGACTCTGGTACTCTTCCCGTCAGGAGACACCTCGTAAACAGGGTGGCTAGTTTTTCTAACACAATCTGTCCTCCATCTTTCAGCAGATCTGATGTTACCTGATCCTCACCAGCAGCTTTGCCCCTTTGCATGCTCTCCAAAGCTTTCCTGACTTCTTCTATCATTACTGGTGGGGTGTAATCTGGGTTACTGCTAGTTCTTATAGTATCAAGGCCGTGGTTGTCACGGCTACTCTACAGATCTCTGTAAAACTCCTCTGCTATTTTAACTATCCTATCCATATTGGTAGTTATTTTGCCTTCTTTGTCCCTTAGTGCATACATCCGACTTTTGCCTATCCCAAGTTTCCTCTTCAATGCTTTGACACTTCCTCCGTTTTTCAGAGCGTGTTCAATTCTCTCCATATTATACCTTCTTACATCGCATACCTTACGTCTATTAATCAACTTCGAAAGCTCTGCCAGTTCTATTTTGTCTGTTGTACTTGACACTTTCATGATTTGACGCTTCTTAATTAGGTTCTTCGTTTCCTGGGAAAGCTTGCCAGTGTCCTGTCTAACTACCCTGCCTCCAACTTCCACTGCACACTCCGTAATGATACTCGTTAGATTATCATTCATTGTATCTACGCTAAGGTTCGTTTCCTCACTAAGAGCCGAGTACCTGTTCTGCAGCGACACTCTGAATTCCTGTACTTTCCCTCTCAGTGCTAGCTGATTGATTGGCTTCTTGCGTATCAGTTTCTGTCGTTCCTTCTTCAAGTCTAGGCGAATTCGAGACCGTACTATTCTATGGTCACTGCATCGTACCTTGCCAATCACTTCCACATCCTGCACGATTCCAGGTTGTGCACTCATTATAAAGTCTATTTCGTTCTTATTTTCGCCATTACGGCTCCTCCATGTCCACTTGCGGTTTTCTCGTTTTCGGTAGAAGGTATTCAAAATCCGTAAATTATTGCGTTCTGCGAATTCTACTAGTAGCTCTCCTCTGGCGTTTCTAGTACCGATGCCATAATCTCCTACTGCCTGGTCTCCAGCCTGCTTCTTCCCTACCTTTGCATTAAAGTCGCCCATCACTATAGTATACTGTGTTTTTACCTTACTCATTGCCTTGCATAGTTTTCACTGAATGTTCCATCTTGCGAGCAGTGCCTGCTTGGCTTCAAAAAGATGCGCAAGCCTACTGTCTATTCTGTCCACCTCCAGATCGGTTATGATTTCTTTGGTGGCGCTAATTACATCTTCTTTTAATCCATCGCACCAAAAGTTCGAAGTGAGTCCACGTCCGAGGTGAGGGCGTGCTCGGAGCAGTTGGCTCGGAACAAGTCCCAGTCTACGAACTTAAAGGTTTTCCTCTTGTTTCGGGCAACCTCAATTACCACTTCGATGATGCAATGATCGCTACCGAGGTCCATAGCTGCGTTTGTCCATTGGACATTTTCCAGACTCTTGACAAAGGTGAGATCCAAAGTAGTATCTTGGCACAGCGAGTTCCCGCTCCTGGTCGGGAAATCTTTATTGGTTATCAGAGTAATATCTTCCTCTGTTTCCATATGCCATATGTCCCTACCCTTCCTCGTATTGACAAGGTAGCCCCACGTCTGATGCTGGGCATTAAAGTCGCCTATGACGACGAGAGGTCAACAGCCGGCACAGTGCACGGCCTTTTTGAAAATGCCACCAGCTTGGACTCTGTGTACGCTGGGTCTGCAGTAGACATTCAATATGAAGAATGAAGATACCGTTAGAAAGGTCAGCAAGCAATTCCGTCATGACGTACTCGATCCCATTGTCCGCAGGACCGAGGTCTCGCTGAATACACGTGAACCTTTTACTGACCAGAGTAGCGACACCCCTTCCTCCTCAGGGGAAGCCACTGATGGAAAATCAAGGAGCTTGATGGGTGATGACATGATCGTTTCTTGCAAGGTGATGACTTGGCATTTGTCTTTTATGCTTTTTAGGTATTGCCGCAGGGTCGCCCGTTCACTGGCGAACCCTGCGCGATTCCGCTGCCATATTGTTATGACAGTAGCTGCATTATCCATGTTCGGGCTTGTGTATCGGTGCCGAGAGAGCCGCCTGCAGGATGGTACCCTCCATCGGTGGGGCAATGACACTTTGCATGTTTGGCAATAATCCTGGACTAGTCCCCTCCAGCCTAGCTATTTTCTCGCTTAGGGCGACCAAACCCAACTGGGAGTGCGCGAATAATTGTTGTACTTCAGAGAGGCCTGATTTTATGTTGGCGAAGGGCTTCTTGAGCTCCGAAAGGAGTTTCACAGTCTCGTCTTCTCTCGTGCTATCTAGGGCCCGACGCTACACTGCACCCGGCTTGGGGGGAGGCTCCGCTGTGTCCATGGCCGATGAACTTGCGGTGGGCAGAGGAGCCGATGGTCTGAGCACCAGTCTTCATATTTCGGATATCTCTCTGGCTAGCTGACTGATTTCCTGCTTGAATTGAGCATTTTATTTCTGAAGACTATCATTGGTACGCCTAAGTTCTTTGAGCTCATTCGTGAGATTCAAGTCGTGTGAGTTAGACGCCTGACCTTTGGTGTCACCGGCCCTATCGGCCCACGTTAGAGAGGATTTGCCTTTACCACCCGAGGGAGTCTTGAGTCTCGCTCTGCTAGACGATCAATTCCTGGAGTGGGATGACGAGCGGCCGCTAGATTGGGAGCGCACTGGAGAAGGGGATCTGGGTAGTGAATTTGAAGCAGAGCCACTTCTAGAGCCCCGTCGGCTCATGGAGCGGCTTCTTGAACGTGAGAGCCATTTTCCCCTAGGCCTTAATCTAGATGGGGCCTGCGAATTGGAAGATCGAATGACCGACGGCGGAGAGAGCTGCTCTTGCTGTCTGGCACGCCCGAAGCGTCGTTGACGAACGATGTACGAAGTCGTTAATTTTTGTGCGCATTTTTTACTGACAGTAGGGTGTCAACTGCCACAGAACTTGCATTTTGGGATGCACTGATGCTGCTTATCATGGTTCGGAAAGCCACATCCCCGACAGACGACGTCGCTTGGTATTGGACAGACATCGGCACGATGCCCGAATTTTCCGCATGCGAGGCCTACGTCCACTTGCTTTCGGTATAGGAAACATTTTATCAGAAGCGTTTTGTTTCTGACAAAATTCGGTACTCGGTGTTCGTCAAAGGCGATGATGATAGCCTTGGTCTGAGCTATTCTTTTAGCTGCCAGCGCGAGAGGATTATTCTTGTTGATGATCCTGCTATCGAGCGTCGCGGGATTGACGTGCAGTGGTATGCCTCGTATGGCCCCGTTGCACGTCGAGTGTTGGACAGTCTTGTAGGCACAAAGTTCGTGAATCTCGCCCGAGATACAGATTTGCTTGATGGTGGTGTATCTTTCGGCATTTTCTTGTCTAGGAGTGGTGGCTATCATGATGTCGTGCTGTAAGTTCGGGCACAGAGTGTCTTGTGAGAGCTTGTCCTCGCTTGTACCTGCGGCTGCAAATACAGCATCAGCGACCGCAGCAGCACCAATATTGGGGATATTAAGCCCACCTCTGGGTCTAATGATGATCTTGGTGTCTTCTTCGGGAAGAACCAGCATTCGGCTTGGCTGGATAATCTTGGACTTCAGCGTTGCACCTCTGCGCATTTGGCTACAGGACTCTGAAAATGTTGCCGCTGCGTCAGGGTGAGGTGCCCGCAATTTGGCACCAGCTCTTCTGGCACCCGCAGTTTGCCATCCCTGGTTATGAGTGACTTTCGGGGAAATTTTTTCTCCCTCTACTTGATACTCCATCATGGTAACAGATGAGTGGTGCCGAGTCGCCATTGAAGTCGTCTGGGTGGCCCAGATTAACTAGGCCTAGGCCTCACGGAAGCGCACAGATTTTCGTAAAATGATCGAAAATCACTCACTGTGATAAAAGATGGTATCCGTATGGTCTTCAGAACTTCGCAGAACAGGTGTGCACAAGTAAACACCAGCAATCAACACAGAAATACTAGAAAAGTCAGGAAAACGCGAGAGCTGACGCGAGCACGTTAGACTCTTCGCAATCTTATTTTGCTGTAATTGCAAAAAAGAAACCTTATATTTTTCAGGTTGTTCTTTTACAGTGCTAAGCGTTGCTTTGCTTCAGGATTCATTCCCCTGTAGCCACAAACTTTGTGTATTTAGGCAATGAAGCAATGCACACATGTTGTTCATTTTTCTGTCAAGGCAATTTTAAAGGTATTGACAGTTCACAATTTAGAGTCTCTGAAGTAACAGGGATGCCATATCAATTCACTCCTCGTTCTGAAAGCAGTTCCAATTTTATATCCTAGCTGATTACTACAGTGACTGAAAGGATGTTTTGTCTACTCTCTCTCCACTCAAAATTTTTTGTATTTATTTGACAGTAAGTAGGCAGTCCATTTTAAGGCACAACAGCATTCAATGTTTCATGGTGTCTAAGAACACTTCTTGTTGGACGGTTGTTTATCATGTCTGCTCTCTATTATCCCCTGTATTCTTGTCTTGTTCAGTATTTTATCGTTAGTTGTTTATCCCAGCATTAGTCATTGGCAACAGTTATGTGTTTAGTGATAAACACTATAAACACTATCGTTTACGAAGCCACTAGGTACTTGCATTTTTCATGTTTGATCCTTCAAACAAAAAAATACGGTCATACATCAGAGTAGACTCTGTGTGTTTCTTTTTAAAAGCCCTGCCAAAAATGTCACTTGATTTATTAATTGATGCCAAACTCTAATCAATAGTGATTAATCAACTAATGACTAGATCAAGATCAATCACTTATTTATCTGACTACAGTAGACTCTTGTTAATTGAAACCTAAAAGGACCCCTGATTTTTTTTTAATTACCAAAAAGCTCTCAGATGTATCACTGTGAATGAGGCGACACCACACATTATGATTAGGCATTACAGTCGAGCCCACATATAACGGCCCCACTTAAGACGAACTTTCGCTTAAAACGAACAATATTGGCATGACCGTCAAAATATACATTGGTTCAATGGCACAAAATCGCACTTACAACGAACGTCTCCGAGCGCCGCTGATCAGTTACAGCGAACAGAGTCAGCGGTCTGCCGACTTCCGGGGAAACAAATTTCGACCACCGATCAGACATTGGCGAGGTGCCCATACATTCTTATTGTTAAACGCCGATTCTTCCTCTGCGCCCATCTAGTTGCTGCTCTCCACGACCACTTTTAGTTACGCACCCCTCCGTCCTTTGTCCCCCAGCTACTCTGAGCACCCCGTATCACCAGACCAGGCCCGTGTTTTCACACTGCCACTGATCTTTCGAAGACCGGTCGGCCACGTACCCTGTTTTTGATGGCTGGTACTGTCGTTGGCTTCACCAGCCTGGAGTGACCAGACCATTTGCCAACATCGTCGGCCACCGACTGTATCCGATAGCTTGCGTCTAGTGCACGCGCGAACGCTACCCCACCGACTCTGATAATTTGCGATTCGTTTCGTGTTTAGGACTTGTTCCCGCTCACTTCGCACTCGGCTCAGCACGCCCTCCACGCGGGTGCGGAAGCGTGAAAACGGCTGTTAATTCGCGCGGAACGAATCGCGAAATATCAAAGTTCGTGAGGCCACGCAAACCCACCGGCGCAACAAAACGATTTCTTGATCACGGCCGCCGATTCTTCAAACGCTGCCGCGCGCACCGAACAAGGCGGCCATGCTTTGACTTCTGCGTGCGCTGGCACTCTTTTTAAGTTTTTCTACGTGCGAGTTTTGCAGACCTTTCAAGCAAGCTACCCACCTTCCCGTGTGTTTTGGTTTTCAAGGTCGTCCTCCCGCAGCATCCTCCCCTCTCTTTGTAGCACGGAGGAAGGAATCTTTCATTCCTCCAAGCTTTATCGCAACTCCTTGCCCTTCTCTCGCAAGTCTGCTCTCCTCTTTTGATCACAACCCCTTCGCCCGTCTCCACCGCTCCGCGACGCCCACCACACTGGCTCGAATTAGTTTCGTTTGCCGACTGGAAACGCGCCCAGAGCTATTTCACACGTGTGCGCGTCTTGCTCGCTCTTGGTGTGCGTGTGTGGTCATGATGGCCGACGGGAGGACTAGCGCACTTTTTCGTGCCTCTCAAAAAAAAACGTCGGAAGTGTGGCCACTTGGCTTGAACTTAATCCGCGTGTTAGGTGCTGCGTTGCGGAGCACTTGCTCATAGCTGTTGATTGATTACCTGGCAGCCAACTTGCCGCTTCGGGCGTCTCGGTATTCAGCTGTGGAGATGGTGAATATTTCGTGAGTGGCGGTGACGACTACATGTGCGCAAAACTGTTTTCGCGAAGCCGACTTCGTTGGGCTCGATGCCGAGCCTGAAGCTTCCGAACAGGACCACTGCGGCGGCGATTTGTGGCAGGGCGTCGTCGACTCCGACCTGGGAGAGCGGGTGGGACGTCTGTTGCAATGATTTAATTACGGCCGATGATGATGACGACACTGCGGAACCGTGCACGGATTGGGGCATTGTGAATGAAGTACGTTGCGAGAGCGATTTGGAGGAATCGGATTGCGAGAACGACGAAGCTTTGGAGCGAGAGTCTCATGCAGCTTATGCCACGGGCCTCGGCGAACGAGCAGCCTGCCGTTTTAAATGAACTCGAGACCGCCCTTATCGTTTCTGCTCTTTGAAACACCTGAATTACGGATTTTTGGGACAAAAAAAGTTTCTGTTTTCACTAGCAACTTTTTTTTAAAAGCTGTTTCATTTACTACGAACTTCGGGATACATCGAACGTTCGGGATACAGCGAACGGATGCCTCGTCACGCTCAGGTTCGATATAAGTGGGCTCGAATGTATCAGATTTAAAGTCTTTTTAAGTGTTTTTAAACCCTAACTGCATGCGATGAACAGAAAGCAGAGTAAGGTCCACAAATTTATCGGCCATTTACTGCTGATTAGAGCTTTAAAAAAATTGTGAATTGCCAATTGCTTCTTTGCTAAATGTTCCTTCAGCACAAAGCTCTCAACACCAGTTGAGAATCATCACGGTTTACCATGCATGTGCTTCGTTTCCAACATTTGTTTACCAGCGAAGGCTTTTTTTTTTGAAGGCCCGAGGTGCTTATTTTTCATTTTTAGACTGTTATGATTATATAAGCGCACAAATGTTTAAATAGTAGTAGGGAAGTAGCTGATATTTTCTGGTATGGAACCATAAAAGGTATGAAATAATCGAATGAGAGTCTGAATTAAGAGGCTTTAAATACATTGAAAGAATAAAGGGCCAACAAAAAAATTCAATTTTGTTTGAATTAACCAACAGTATGAATTATTAGAGTTTGAATTACCGGGAGTCTACTGCATTCTTATTTTCTGCCTGACGGCTGCTGCCAGAAGTCTGTGTGGAGACAGCTGAAGCTTGCCTGGTCCTGCAATAGTAGTTGCCGCTTCTTTGCATCGCGTACACTGCAGGGTGTACCGAGCCTGACAGAGCTGAGAGCGGAGACTCGGAGGACTCGACCGAGTCGCTGCCTGAGGAACGGCGCCATTCTTCAGAGACGCTGCGCCGCAAGTACAGACAGTTGAAGCATCGTTACGAGCAGCGCACCGAAAGCCTGTTGCAGATGCTGGGAGACCTGAATGCCAAGTGCGTGGCTGCATCATCACATAGCCGTGGTTGAGAACCGAGTGAAGTTATGGAGGCTTTTAATGATCACCATCAGCCTATATTGATGTCCAACGTAGGATGGTTTGGTGGTGGGTTAGTCCATATTGCATCTTAGAATCGCTACAGTGCACACAGACTGGGTTAAGAAGAAACAGCACTTAACTATGGTAACATTGTCGTATTTCGTTCTTCTCTTCCCATGTGTTTGTTCTGTATCATATTAAAACTCTCCCAGTTATTGACCCAGTTCCTGTCTCTTGTGAGCTGATTCCGTTTTACGCCCGCAAATTTCTTAATTTCGACACAAATCTAACCTTCCTTAAAGGATTACCGACCTGAACTTTAAATGTTTTCGGTAGGGATGTGCAAATATTGAAATTTGAACTATCTTTTTAAGTTAATAGCTTCTTTGTTCTCCACGTCTATTTCCGCCTGGTATTTTACCGGAAAATTTTTGCGCCCGCTGGAGGCATGGGTCAGTGCACTTAAATTGCAATTCAATCCACAACAACCATCATAGAATAACAAACTTTGTTTTATTCGCTTAACAATGCTTGACTGCATCAGGTGCTTCAGTATGATATCTGTGTGTGAAAAATTTTAAAGCATACAGGCATGTGAATAGCAACATCACATTTTTCACACTCCTATCGTCTCTCGGACTTTTTGCCCTGTGCCTTACGGACTAAGCTGCTTGACTTTGTTTGCCAGGATGGAAAATGAGCCCATTCGGCAGCTTGTAGGCGCATTGGTAACGCCGCGACAGGCGGGTTTCTTCCACTTTGTTTTGCGCAGCTATGTTTGGAAAAAGCTGGAATAGTGCACCCTTTGGTGCTAAATAAAAGCAAACACACTTGCGAGCTAGCAAAATGCAGTGATTGTACAGTGCTCACGAATTCAAATGCAACTCAAAATTTTTTAGTACAGTTTAACCCGGATATACACTCAAACCTCATTATAATAAAGGTGCATATTACACGAAAATATGTTCGTTATAATCGAAAATTTTTTATAAATGTATATTCCAAACATAGTATCTATTGAAAGGCTATTTTTCATTTACTTTGTTATAACCAATATTTTGTTATGTCTGGGTTTTTTATAGGATGGAAAGGTGGGCTAGTTGGTAATTCATGATGGTTCAGCGAACTGGGAGCGCGGGGGTAAACACAGACACAAAGCAAAGAAGAAGCACACAGCACGAGCGCTCGTGCTGTGTGCCTCTTCTTTGCTTTTTGTCTGTGTTTACCCCCGCGCTCCCAGTTAGCTGAACCATCATGGGTTTGTTATATTAAGGTTATATTTAGAGCCTACAAATTAGAGGATGACATAATGAACATGAAAAAAATGCTGTGCTACCTGAAAAAAAAAAAAGGACAATACCTGCCAGTATGTTTTGCAATCGAACATCTATTATTGAATTTCAGTTCTATGCTGATGCTTTGCAGGCAACCATGAACTTACTACCATTAATAATGCTAAGCAGAATCTCGATGATACGAATTCAAAGCGAGCACGCAAAATATTCGTATCATCCCGAATTGGTATGAACCAAAAACAAAAAGCTGATTATGAAGATGAACTAGCAACATTAGGGGTCAACTACATTTTGCTGAAGAAGTCCATGATGTTCTTTTGAATTTTCCTGCTTTTACCGCCTCTCAATAAAGTGACGCGGTTTCCTCACTCGTGCTGCTGGCGCTATAAGGCGCGTTCACACTTGGCATGGAAGAGAGGGAAAGCGGCAAAAGTTAGCTGAAAAAAAAAACGCCACAATGTCGACACGGAAAAAATCAGTCCTGGGAAAATTTACACTGGATAATTCGAATGAAAATGCCAAAAGGGCCACAAAATCACGTCCACGTCTGTTGAAACATGTTCACATTCGTTCTGTCTGCCTATCATATACATGCCACCACTGCCGTCGCCGCTTGAGAGTTCATTCCTGAACATTAAAATTCATACCGAGTTCTAGCTATGTATACAAAGTACTGAAAAGAAACAGTTTACATCTTTACAAACATTGTTTCAAGAAATACGTCAGAAGAAACAACACGAGCCGACACACCAACAGCGGCAGCGACAGATTTATGATTCAGCTGCTAGTGCAAAGTGAGACACGTTGGGGCACACTGCCGGTGCACTTCCTTCTACTTATGGTGATCGCAGTTATCATAATTCAAACCAGGCTCTCGATGAACAAGTCTTTCTAAAGGCTGTGAGCTTTGTCATTCTGCGCGGGTAGTTCGCAATTGCGCCGGCGCGCTCCACCGCCGACTCCTCTGCCGCCATGTTGAATGTATGGCTGGTTATTTAGAGCTAGTGCAGCCAGTGTAGCCAAAGCCATAGCAGGGTTGTGGAAAAATTGGTCTTGGGTCGTTTTTTTTTTTTTTTTTGCGTCGGCCTCGCGCCATGATTTTCTGGCCTATTTTTCAGCAGTGAAGCCAGGCAAATTCTGGTGAGTTTTGCGGCATTTGCTCTCTTCGAGGCCAAGTGTGAATGGGCCTTCTTCCCACAGACAAGCCACGTTGTGCCGCTTGTGTCCAGCGGTGAATCACGTGTTGCTGGGGAAACCGTTCGCAAAACACTGAATCACGACGTATTTTTGTATAATGTAGTCTATCTGAACCAAGTTTAAATTCATATCATCGCAAAATCCACATCAGCCGTAATTGTATCATTAAGATTCTACTCTAGTCGTTTCTTCTTTGTGACTGACCTCTCTGATCTTGAAGCTAGCTTATGACAGCTTCCTATAAAAATGCTGTTCTTTCCTTTGCAAATCACAGTTGCATGTGGGAGGGTTCGACACTCTCACACATGCCACAACATGCCTGCCATGATGCACCATTTTATATTATTTGTACGTGAACTGAAGCAGTAAGCGCAAAGCAAGGCATGTCGTGCAAGGCCCATTCATTGTATATGGCAACCATGGACCTACTTGATGTCCTCTTGAAGGCATGTGACTTTGCTTTGTTGTGTTCTTTTCTGTCTGCATTGTGTCACACCCAAAAATGCTTCCACTTAAAAAATTTGAGAAGATTGAAGTGCGAAATTCCAACTAGCTGAACACGCAAAAGCTCCTGAACGTAAGTATAAAAGAGCACCACCAAGGAGAGAAGCTAGCTCACCCATCGTTCATGCTATTTTTAATTTTTGAGCTTGATGTGCACAATGCAAAATTTTCATGAAGCACACATTTGTACTGTGGAGGAACAAACTGTTTACACTTTCATTATAGCCAAGCACTACAAAGATGCTTGGACCCAGAATGTTCTAGTGGAATGGCTTACTTTTTATTTCTTAAAAACAAAGCATCCTAATAATGTTAACGCCTCTCTAGCAACATGGTACTAATGTGCTGTCATTCATTTGGTACTAGCTTGCAATCTCATAAAACTGTATTGCTGGATCCCTTTATAGAACAAGAATCTTTATGGATGGGTTGATGAGGTTGTCATTCTAGACAGTCACGTAATCTTTGAACCTGCTGGCTAATCAAATGGGGGCAAAGACATGCATGTGCAATTGCATTGTGTCTGTACAATACACTAAGAAATGAATTGATTAACTTGCAGGAGGTGTCTGAATGATAGTATTGCCTCCAGAAACTCATTATCTAATCATACTGCACTGTAAGTACACTTACAAAACCATTGCATTCATTTTTGTGGTGATGGGTGATCAAACTGTGTTAGTGCGAATTTTATGCTCATTGACAGAATGAAGAGAATGGATGGAGGGACATATTTTATCTTAAACCACATGTGTGTGAAGCTATGGAAAACCTAGCAAGTGTTATCTGTCGTATATACCGTATTTACTCGATTCTACCGCGCCCTCGATTGTAACGCGCACCCGATTTCCACGACAAAAAAAAAAAAAAAAAAACAACGTAAGACATCGATTGCAACACACACCCATTTTTCTCGCTGGCCCGCACGATCACACCACTTGAAAAAACGACTCCTTTCGGGAGCGTCTTCCATTTAAATATGAGGTACGGGCGAAGCTTTTGCCCATCTGACGTGTAACAGAGCATTGCCGTCACTGTAGTCTTACCGTGGACCGATGTCAGCACGCGAACTTGATTTGCCCCCTTCTTCTCGACGGTTGTGGTGCCAGGCATGTCGAAGTAAAGAGGCGTCTGATCGGCATTCCCCATTTGCCCAAGCAGGTAGCCGTTGTTGTGCCGCAAGTTTAGGACAAACCTCTGAAAACTGTGAAGCTTTTCATCGTACTCGTCCACAAAACTTGTCGCATATGCCCGTTCTCCTTCGGAGGGAAAATCCTTTCCTCTTCATAAAGTTAGTTAGCCAGCACCTGCTTGCTTTTAACTGGCTCCGCATTAGACCTTTTTCTAAGGCTAATTGCATAGCCCGCACTTGGAGCAGTTCTGTCGTCACGGGCCGCTGTACAGCTCGCTGCTCAAGCACATACTCGCCGAGCAGCATTTTGATTTGCGGAAACTGACCCTGCTGTGGTCCACTGAAGCCTTTGCGTGAATCTTTGCTGACGACAATCTTCTGCTTTTGTTTCCGCCAGTTCGGGAACTCCGAACGACCGCGATGTGGCTCGATTTCCGTCCGTTTCTGCACATGCGATGACTTTTCTCTTAAAAGTGGCATCGTGGTGCACTTGAGTTTTTGGAGTCGGCCCTTCCATGCCGTCGATGCTAATGCACTACAAGATGACGAACTCCTCAGCACACGTACGAAGCGCCCCACATGGGAAACACATAGGCAGAAATGGCCAACGCGCCATGCCGACGCACGTAGGGGGCGGCAGCAGGCTGCTATTGCATTTTTGCCATTTTGCTATTGCCATTTTTGCGCATTTTTGCTATTGCACTTTTGCTATTGCATTTTTGCCGCATTTTTGCCGCATTTTTGCCGCAGGCTGCTATTGCATTTTTTCTTGTCTTGTCCTGATGAAAGCACCGGGAGCTAAGCAGGGAGGAATGGCACGAGGAAAGAAAGTGTGTCATGTGAACCTATTGATATTTAGCACTTTTATTTATTTATTTATTTATTTTTGAATGCATGGCTTTTTCAGTGTGATCCCACATGCACGTGCGGAGAAGTCGTGACCTGGCGCGACAGGCTCGGTAACGACCGAGCGCGCCATGCTCAAATCAGCCAGTGGCTGATACTTAGCCTGTCACACAGTTATTCCGGAGCCTGCAGTGACAGGTTTAAAACCACTGAAATTTGGGCGAGTTTGTAGAACATAGTGGTATTTAGAGGGCGTAAACATACAACAAAGGTAAGACAGAGTTATACAGACGAGCACTCGTTTGTATTACTCTGTCTTTCGTTTCTTGTCTGTTTACATGTTCTAATACCACTATATGCAGTGTCATTAGTCGAGAGAAAATAAAGCAATATTTAGCTGACTGAGAATTTATTGTAAATTCCAGGCTGGGCGTGCTGGTTTGTAGTATTTGGCACGTGTGTTCTCGTGAGCCTCGACTATCGATGGCCAGTGCTTTCTGAGCATGCTCAAAAAGTATTGCAGAGCCCCTCTAAGTGCTATTTTTCGGCATGGCAGCAGGCATTGATTTAGGTTCTTTAGGTATTTAGGGGCTGTGGCTTGGTCAAGCTGTCTACTACAGCTTTTTCTGCAGCTCCCCTGTCAGTGTATTTTTTAGGCAGAAATAAATTATTATTATTATTATTATATTAAACTGTTGAGGTTTAACACCCCAGCATTTAGGTTCTGTAGCTTCCACAGTAGTGCCAAGAAAAGTTGTTGCCGGTATTACAGCCACGACTCTAAGCAAGGGGTGCAAGAGGCTTCAGGTGTGACAGAAAGTTGGGCTTAGGATTCTGTGCAGAAACATGGACACAGGATAAGAGAACTAGCATACAGAAATGGTGTCTTATCTTTATATCTCCCGTGCCATCATTTGTAAAACTTACCTTCTTTCATAACGTAGGCCTATAGCATTTCAAATGAAGTGACTACAGTCGTTGACGGACCTCTTCGCTTCTTCTGTTTGGCTTACTTTTTATGCGTTCTTGTTTTGTTCCCCATTTCTGTTGTCATTTTGCTGTGTTTTTGCATGACCAGGTCGTTCAGTTTTGTACCATGCCTGCCTCTTGCATGATGGGGAAAAAAAAAAGCAGCATTGCGGAGAGACAGCCCCGTGAAACCCCAGCAGGCCCGTCTTCCAGGCAGACCGATGCGCTGTGGCAGCACGTGTCCACGTGCCAGTCGACGTGCATCACCAGGTGCATTTTCTTTTTCATGAAGGACTGCGAGTGCACTCAGCATTTGAAACAGAAAGCACAAGGTGGTGAAAGTTGCACTTCCATTCATTCGGCCTTGTCGAGACTGACAAAATTCAAATCAGTTCAGATAGCTTTTATTTTTTAGAAAAAAAAAAAGAAGATTCTGGGGAGCTGCATTTCCGCATGTTAAAAGATGTTAAGATAGATTGGCATGATGGACCAGCTGCGTACGGCCGAGTCACACGACAGCAGCAGTACACTCGGTTCAGCCACTTAAGTCATACACGCGTGCCATAATGCACTTGTTTTTTTTTCTGTGTGTTTTTTACTTGAATGTGCCATGTTTTATATTTAGTTCAAGGGCACTTACATGTTCAAACTAGAAAGACTCGGAAAATGTGACCATTGTTCTGGGCAGCATAGTGCCTCTGTGTGGCATGCTGTAATGTGGAGGATCAGAGCATATTTTCGCTTTTACGTCGAGGAAACAAGCGTTGTGACGCATGGCCGATAAAGTTTATAGTAGTCAATAAGACAAAGTACCACTCACGTTCTCGCAGTGAGCACTTCGGAGACTACAACTCTGTGTGTAGAATTGGAACATAAGTGTTTAGTAAGCGGCAGATAATGTGAAAAGGCTAGTATGATCAACAGTGTCCTCGGATGCTTGTTTTGGGTGCAATACTCTGGTATACATTTACATATCTACTAAAATATAAATTTGGCAATTATACCACAGTAAGCTGCATCTTGCAACATGATAGCGCTTCCAATTGCACAAAAGATCTGTGTAGCGATAAGGTAGATGTTAAAATTATGCCGTGAACGCATGCATATTTGTCATCATGCTGGTGAAAGCATAAACTGCTGTGTAGCTAAAATGTAACAAACAGAATGCCTATAAGAAAAATAACCAAGATAAGCATATTTGCTTGGTTCAAATCGGGTGAAAAATTACAGCAAGAGCTCTAACCATGTGCAGTCGCTTGCTGTGCAATGAAAGACCTCTTGTATCTTGGGAGAGTGTGTCTTAGTGGGAACATAAATTTGTGAATGAGATTTTTTTTTCTCGTTTCTGCTGCAGACTTTTTGCCGCGGCAAATCATAAAGTGACACACTGCAGCCGTGCTTATCATAGGAGAGTATTTTTGTAGTTAAAGCGGGCTATAGAGCCCACTGAATGGCAAAATGGTGTCTTGACTTTTCTTGAGGCGGCGAACTTTATGGCTTCCATATTGTGATCGTAGCAGTCACGGCTCTGTCTGTGTGAGGCTGTATAGAGAAGTAAACTTACCGAAAAAATTGTTTGGCTGTTGTTTCGGCATTAATATTGTAGAAGGTGCTTCAAAATAAAAAAATCTATAAAAAAAGACAATGCTAAATCTGCAGAGTGTCATACCAAAGGCAGCTAGTAGAGTAGCAAACCAACTCAATATTTTGCAGGAACTATTCTGCATCACTTCTTATGTCCTTGCCCCCAACAATCACGCCTCAGCAAATCCATGTTCTGCCATCTTGCGACTGTGCCATCTCCAACTGTGCTACCTTGCTAATCAATAAATACCAGTGTGCTCAATGTTCACTGCCCACGATTATCACGTTCATGCACAAGTACATTTGTATTTGCGGAAGCTTCCTTCACTTGGGGGAAGCCTTGCTCGATTTTTGGCTGAGCGCCAATAGACCTTTCCCTGTTTGTAAACAGTCTAGAGTAACTGCGGGTACCCCGTCCACCATACCCTCTCTCGGAGCAGGGGCTGGTTGGCAAGAAAGTTCTGCCGGCGGCATTTTTCTGCATAGCAGAGCTGCGTGTCTGCATTCCTTCGACAGAAATTTGTACATTGCTATGTCCTAAAGTCACAGTTTTTAAAAGAATGGGGTTGCGAAAGGGTCACTGCTCATAGTGGGGAAATTTGCTGGTTGTAGATGGATGAATGGAGAAACTTTATTTAGAGTACTGAGAGACGCGACAAGCAGGCAGTAGGCTTCACCCACGTAGATGGCAGCCATAAAAAAATCTGATATTTTTCAAAAGCAAAAATTTTGAATGTACACCATGACTGGCACTTTGAAAAATGTTTGCATGGCATGGATGTAAACTTATTCAATTTCCATCGTGGCATGTCCAATGCAGTTTTAAACAAAGTACAGCATTGGCGGCAGCATGGTTTTGAGCTGCTGTGCTGACGTCACGGATAAGATTCTCACTTAAAGTGCAAAAGACTGATTGGAGACGAATAAAAAAAAAGAATATAAACACTCCTTGCGTGCGTTAGGCTGAGGTTAACATATCCTCGTGAAAATTAAAGCGAAATTCTGCCACTGCGCTTCTCAATAATCCAGTGAAATTTTATGCGATGTAAAACCCCACAACTTAATAATATATAATATTATCTGGCATAGTTAACTTGCTTCATTTGACACCTAGTACGTTTTTTTGTACCTATATTGCTCCTTTAGGCCTGATACACAAACTTCTAATGTGCATTGTCACTTCATAAAGATCAAGCTGTAATAATACAAAGTAGATAAACGAAAATTTCTGCTGTTTCCATTAACAAGTAAGTGTCAGGTATTCGATAATACGAGTTATAGATTCGGCAACGCTACAACGTGCTTATAGCTCATGCGTAGTCGTATATATCGCCCGGAGACCATGCACTTCTATTTTTCTGCACACCGCACATACGCCGAGATGTACCCACTTGCAGATGATCATGTTAAATGCATTTTTACCTTGACTAAAATCACAGATGGTAAAGTTTCATCAATAACCAGTTACTTCAACTGGCCTACAACAAATACCAGTGTTTTCGCAAACAGGACGTATCGCATTATTCACACTGCACACACCATGCTCAATATTACGAGTTTCACCGTCCATAAAGGTGAACCAATATTACGGATGCCTTTCAACGCACCCTACACGCCACAGTCAGCTCCGCACATTCGAAGACGATGCCGCTGTTCCTTGCACAGGCCGCCACGTGTGTTTACTTCACCGAGATAAACAGCCAGCCAGCATGGCGAACATTTCATCACACACTTTACCACATACCTAGATGATCTCTGACACATACCGCAGCTAATGTTGCCACTGTGAGATGAAGGTTAAGCATTCAAAAAGAAAAAAAAAACTGCCCCAAGCATCTAGCGACTGTACCCCACTCAGCCACCAGTGGGAGTGTTTTGCCAAACAACACCGCCTGGCACGTGCACCGGTGATGTCACGCTGTGACGTATCCTGGTAGAGGTCTATTATGGTACATACTGCTGACATCGTTTCACGTTTCAAAAGTGGGCAGAGTCACAGTGACAGGCTACGCCTTCCCCTCGCTATTGCAGAAAAGGGTAGTGGGGCCATGCTAAAATTTGAAACTAGCTGAAACAGAAGCTTTCTTATTATAACAGGTATCCGCGAAATTCTTGCGGCAGCATAGTCACAATGCAAAAGTACGCATATTTGTCTTCATTACAATTTTTAGAACTTGGGGTTGTTTATTGGCCCTTTAATTCTATTGTGGTTTTGGCATGTAAAGCCCCACGTACTAAGTATTACTGTTATTTCTTGAGGAACTGACACTGTTTAGACAAGCATGTCAATAAAGAAGTACACGCAAACAAGCCGCCATTTTCCCAAGCAATGCACACCACATAAATAGTGTTTGGTATAGTGCTGCTTTGTCCTGGCCTCTGTAATGCATGTGCAGATGCCACCAATCTCACTAGTAGGCTTGTGTGAATATACAAATGCTTATAATATTCCAATAAATAGTAGAGTATTTTAATTCGCATTGAGTGGAATTTAAAATGTTGAAAATTTTGAAGTATTCGCAATGAACGAATAGGTGTATACGTATTAGTCCTCATGTAATTGCCTGTAAAGGTGGTTTCACTTTAGTTTAGTGGTGCTAAGCCATGAAAACACCTATCCAGGGGAAATCCGCTCTGCCCTCTTCAAATTTAAAGAGGCCCTGCAACACTTTGAGCATAGTCAGAAAACGCTGCAGATCGGTAGTCGAGGCTACCGAGAACACGTGAACTGAAAATTACAGCACAGCAGGCTGCCTACAATTTCCAATAAATTCTCAAAGTCAGTTAAAAATTGCTCTCTTCTCTCGACAAATTTTTATTTATTTATTTGTGGAATACTGCAGGCCAAAAAGGCCCAAGCAGAAGGGGCACAAACACAACCACAAGATCAGTACATGAGTGACACAGCTTCACTAAAATACATCTGTGTGAGAGGAGAGCGAGTAGAGTAGAAATGACGCCACAAGCTCAAAAATCACTAGTCACGATCATTGTACCAGCCATGGGCTCATTTGAGCATGGCGTGCTCAGTTGTTACCGGGGCCGCCACTTGTCCAGGCACACCTGCGCAATTGCACTGAAAAGCTGCGTATTCGAAGAAAAAAAAAAAGAGAGAGAGAAAGTGCTGAAGGTCATGAGTAGAGGCCGGATTTTTACGCACTAAAAAGAGTATTTTAGGTGACAAAGACAGGCAGGTAACACACCATTTTAGGCCCTCGAAATCGTAATTATGGGCAAAATAAATTTCTGTGAAAATTGAAATATTCCAAAATAACGATGTGTGTGACTTGTATCTACGGCAAAAAGCAAATAAAAATGAAAATATTTATTGATAATGTAACAATTTGGCGATCTTTGCCACCAATGAATCAACAAGAGCATTCTATTAGTGGCTCTCCATGGTTTTTCATTCGTTCCCCAGCTACCCGCGGCTGCCCAGAAAAACCTGCTTTTTCTTTAGCTCTGCAACACCCAGGTTTTCAGGGTGGTTCTTCAGTTCCTTTAGGGCACTGGACAGATGTCTATAGAAGGTGGTCGTCGTGTTCTCAGCCATAGATGTGACTTTTATTTTCTTACCCCATCTTTAATTCTCTCTCCTCCTTCCCCTGCAGACGCTGAGACATGCCTCCACTTAGGGCTGCAGAAATAGCGGATTTTGCACTCCTCATGCTCCTCCTCCGATCACTCGCAGCACGTCAGCTTTGTCTTTGTTGAATCTTCTAGAGTTCGGAAATATCAATGTTGTTTTTTTTATATCAAAGCAGTTTTACAACCCGCTCGAAAATGAAATTTTGGCTTGAATAGCGCTCATATAGGTGCCCATTTGGAAAATTGGCATTTATAGGCACATATAGGCATTTAAGCACGAACACTCAAAATAGGCATTTATGGGCTCTATAAAAACACCCTAAAAGCCCTTCTTAATTTCCAGTTCATACTCATATATCGAAATGGCATGATAGAAAAGCAAGGAACAAAATAGGCATTTGCCTATAATCCGCTTTCTAGTCATGAGGCACATGTGACGCATTTTTTTTCCCGTGCTATCCCTCCATGCTTAGCTTCCAACGCCTTCATCGTGACGAAAAAGGAGAAAGCGATTACAGTGTGCAACAAATTTTTGCAACTCCGCTCGTACTAGACAGATTCTAAAAATTTTTGCGGCGGTGAATTTGCGAGGCAATAGGCTTTAGTGAATCTATTTCATGGCTATTTAAAAAGGTGTTGCAGGGCCCTTTTCAATGTACATATCATGCTCAAGTCAATTTCTAATTTTATTAAGCCTAAAAGCTTGCTGTGATGACTTATATGCTCTGTGTATAATAAATTTTAAAATGTTGCATATTTTATAGGTTATCACTCGCAGTCTGCAGAAAGTCAAATCCTGCTACTACTGTTAGTTCTTTCAACTTCCCTTGAAAGAAAAAAAAATGGGTATTTGCATAGAGGCTCTTCTTCAATTAAAAAGAATACTGTGCAAGTTAGGTCATGATAAATATGGCCATTTTTCTTTGTATAATATATATACAATTCGATTCGAAATTATTCGAACAAAATCAATATTTGCTTTGAAGTCCCTTCGAGCCTAATATTCACTGTTCGCACAAGCCTACTCACTAGTGTATGCATGTTGTTCATCACCTTTCAGTGATTGCAAGATGTATTGCTGAGCCATAGTTCAGTGTTTGAATGCTTGGCTCTCAAGTGCATGTTCCCTCACTGGCATGGGTCTCAGCCGAGACCTGGTGAAGGCTTTTTTTTTCACATGTGTACAATAATGAAGCTGCATGGGGTGGGACAATATTCTCCTACAATTAGGGAGGGAAGCCATCCTAATGTGTCTTTCATAACAACAGGAATTGCCGTTTAACCGACTGGCCAGGCCGATAGACAAATGGGATGGACATAAGGCAAACACATTCTCGTGCACTCACCTATAACCAATTTTCTTTCTCTCAATAATAAAGTTTTTTTTTCTCTTTCTCACCTTCTGACCATGCCTGTCATAAGATGTAAGCAGGGAACCTTACAGCACAAAAGTTTATATCTGTGCGCGTAAGCTAGTGCTTTGTCCTTCAACAAGCACATTCTAGTTCAGTGTGTCGCATGTACCAGATGAGTCTGCTGTGCTTTATACAAGCAGGATGGCAGTAGCTCACGCCTACAATTTGTTGGTATGAATGAGATCCAAATGAAAGGCGCCAAGTGCATGGGATGCAATTTGCTGCCATTATATTAACACTTAAAATAACGTCTTGCTTATATGAGGTGTTGCTGTAAGCACGACAGGAGTACAAGCAAACAATTAGGCAAACATGTTGTGGTTGCCGTTGTACCGCAGCCGCTGGATAAAAAAACAAGGTGCAGCCTGTTCTGTGCCGCCGAAGCGGTGGGATGGGTCAAGTTCACTTCGCACCCACTCTGGCTTCACCACTCCTCTCAGGAGAAAATCTTTCACATGCATTGATACGCGCGACAGTAGGCCGTAGACAACGCATTTTGTAGTTGCACATAACATGTTCATTTCTGAATCGTTATAAGGAGTAGCTATTACACGACATATGTGAACAGTTTGCCCGAGAAGGGCCAATCTTTCATCGAGTATAGGCCTCAATACTCTCCATGAAGGCTGCATGTTTGACTCACCTGAAATGAAATTGGTTACTGATTCCGTTCATGGGAAGGAAATCGCTGCGCAGATTTCAAAAGTTGACGAATCAGCTCACCAAAACGCACTGCAAAAGCATGCACAATTTAAATGTAGGTCCTTTTAGAGCATCAACAATGCCAGTTGCGGCCCAAAGATTTAGTTAAAACCAAGAATTTACAACACAAAGAAAATATGTATTGTCAGTAATGGCATTACACAAATTCGCACACTCGGTAACTACCAATTACAATAGACAAAATCACTTAGAAGGTATTTGAAAAAACGGGAACAAACTTACCGTGCTAGAAATGCAATTTCACACATCATAAACTGCACAAGAACACTTTTCGGCCCCAAATATTTACCACACGTGTGTACTGCATAATTCTTTAACGAAACAGTGAAACAAACTCCAGCTCTGGTCATCATCCTGGTGACACTCTTCAAAAAAGTACTCCAGCGGCGTCATAACTCGATTCTTCAACATTGACTGACTGCACTACACGACTCGCTCAAACATCAAAATTTTTTGGTCGAGTTCACTACCCGTCCCACTCTCCATCACTTCTAGTTTCGATCCTTCTCGGTTTCACGAACATTTGAAGTGATTTCAGGGCGCATAACACGCATACCACACCAACAGCGAGGGGAAAAGAGTTTCGTCTTGCCAGTTCCTCTACGGAGACAGTCACCCCCCAAAAAAGGTTCCGCTCCGATGTTTCAAATTCTCCAGATCTGTGCTGGTTGGCTGTCGCGTGCGTAGAGGGTAAGGGCACGCCCTGGGTGCATTTTGTTGATGCTTTTTCTTTTTTTGCTGCACGCGCTCGTAAAGGGAACATTTGGCAGGGTGATTTGATGCTGTCCTCTAGAGGTGATGGCGTGTGTCTGATTCAGCGCTCATTTGTGACAAAAATAAGTGCTCTCTTATGAATAATACGCATCCTGATACGCTTCTCGACTCTTTAGATCACAGGGGAATACGTTGTACCTCAAACTAGCATCTTTTGTTGTGCTCAAGCTGCTCAGCGGCACACAACAGTTTGCAGCGTCACACCACTAAAAAACTGTCTGCCACACACGTGCACAACATAGAATAGTACTAGAGCACAGGAAGCATGAGGCAAGCTACACACCACACAAGACCGCACACAAAGAAAAGTGTGAAAAACACACAAAAAAAGCACACAGACATGCACAAATCCTTTGTCAACAACATTGAAACATGAAGTGTCATCCACCTTGATCGGTGCAGTGTCAGCGCCCTATTCGAAAAAAGCGGCCGAAACTGTCAACTCTGCCAAGACGTGCTCGCCCATTAATGGTGGCACGATTAGGCTTGTGCGAATATTCGAATGCTTCGAATATTCGAACGAATAGTTAACTATTCGAATTTGCTTCAATTCGAATTTAAATTATCAAATATTTTTGAAGTATTCGCAATGAACGAATAAAGATACATTAATCTGCATGTCACCGCTTGTAAAGATGGTTTCACTGTAATGTAGAGGTGCTAAACAATGAAAACACCTACAAAAAATCACTTTGCCGTGAAGCCTTTCTTCAAATTTAAAGGGTCCTTGCAACACTTATTGAACATGGTCAGAAAACGCTGCCGATCGAGAGTCGAGGCTACCGAAAACACGCGAGGCAAATATTTTAGCGCAGCACGTGGCTTGAAATTCACAATAAATTTTCAAAGCTAAAAATTGCTTTCTTTCTTTGGCAAATGACACTATAAGCTCAAAAATCACTTGTCACAGTCAAGAAGAAATATATGGCTCTGGTCACAGGCATTGGCTGATTTGAGCATGATGCGCTCGCCGTCACCGGGACCGCCGCTTGTCCACGATTAGATACGCGATCGCACTGAAAAACCGCGTATCCGAAGAAAGAAAGAAAAAAAGAGGGGCTCAAGGTCACGAGGTGCACATGGAGTATTTTCTTTCATCGTGCCATTCTTCCCTGCTTAGCTTCCAGTTATTTCGTTGGGACGAGAAGAGAGAATGCAATAGCAGCGTGTGGCAAATTTTTGGAACTCCACTCGTACTGGACTGATTCTAGAAACATTGCAGCAGTAAATTTGTGAGGCAACAAGCATGTTTACTGGCTCCATGGCTACTTAAAGAAGTGTTGCAGGGCCCCTTTAAAGAAACATGGTACTCTCAAATCAATGCTTCATTTTATTAAGCTTGTTATGACGGCTTATATGATCCAAGTATAATAAATTTTAAAACATTAAGTATCTTACAGGTTATCACTCGCATCCTACTGAAACTACTACTCAAGGTTGTTTTGACATCCTTTGAATTAAAAAATAAATGGCATTTGCATAGAGCCGCTATTTCAATTAAAAAATATTGCTCAAGTTAGTTAGGTCATGATAAATATTCCCTTTTTTTTATATGTCATACATACCATTCGAATTCTATTCGAAATTATTCGATCAAAATCACTATTGGCTTCGAACCAAAAATTCACTATTCGCACAAGCCTAGGCAAGATGCAACAGGCCGCATCATCTTTTTTATCTAGCAGTCGTGGTTATACCAATTCATAACAATTCGTTACTCTCCGTAACAGCATTATGCCAAAACAACCACCTTGAAATGAACACTGTCGAAATTTGGGCTTGTTGGTGCATTGTGACGACAGAAAATAGCGCTAAGAAACGGGGACACAAGACGAAGACACACGGCACAGGCGCTAACTTCCAACATATGTTGGAAGTTAGCGCCTGTGCCGTGTGTCCTCGTCTTGTGTCCCCGTTTCTTAGCGCTATTTTCTGTCGTCACCTTGAAATGAAACCCCTCTCTTGTTTAAAGCTGATCTCATAGCCAGACTGAAATTGGCTTGTCATCGTTGTCAATGCTTAAACATGTGTATTCACCACCTTGTGATATGGCAATGTTAGTGGCCCTGTTCAGGCTAGCTTTTGCAGATTTGCATTTTTAGGTTGCTATCAATTCTGTAAGTAGGTGTAAAGCCTAAGTTTCTGAAGGGTGCCACAAATATTCAACTGTACCACGTCTCACTTCGCCTCTTCAAAGCAAGCATAAAGTAAGCTAAACATGCGATGACATGATGAATTCGATAAGGCACGTTGCTGGGATAGTTGGTTGGGGGCCATCATTCATATGGCTGTAGCGCACCACGACAGAAACACAAAAGAGAGACGCAGACGCAGAGGTGCGGCTGCACCCTTACGTTTCAAGACACCCGTGTTCTTGATAGGGCCAGTGACAGAACTACGTATGAAATCATTCAAGCCAATGAAATTGATAAAATGAAAGAAAAATGTGTGAGTGAGGCTTCCTTAGACTTGTCAGCTAAAGAAAAGAGGTATCTAGAATCTTTGCTTTGATATTGGCAAGTGCAGATTGTCGTAATTAGTGATGACACGTGCATGAGCTGTGCTGTATCTTTACATGATGTTTTCCAGGTTTTATTGATCTACTGTTATTGTATGAATATCATGTGTGATCACAAATAAAACGTTAGTTGGAAGTTAGCGCTGTGTGTGTGTCGCGCTTTTGTGTGTTTGTTGTGGTGCGCTATAGCCATATGAATATGACATGGTGCCGAAGTTTTCGTAGTGTGTTTGGAGATAAAGTGAGCCGTTGCTCCATCTTATTGTTGAGTGGGCTTCTCTGCTGAGCATGACGGGGCTTGGCAGAGCCTGTAGTGCAGGCCAAGCAGTTAGTTGACTGTCATAACGTAGCAGTGATGAAAATGATTCGATGGCAATCATGGTCAGTGTACTGACCGATGTTTATGGATATTTCAATTTATATTACTTACTGACTGGGCTGAAATTCATGTGGTTGTCCCCCCTATCCCAGGTACCTGGAGCTTCGGCCAGCATACGAGAGCACCCAAGAGCGCCTGCGCCACTTGGAACGGGAACTTTCGGAGGCACGAGCTGAAATTGAAAAGCAAGAGCGCTGGCACAGTGAGATGTACCTCAAGATGTACAGGTGAGGCCTGCTAGTTAGACTGCCACAATTTCTATGCAGCTAGCTTCATATGGTAATGGCTTACTTTCCAAGTTTCTTGGCAGGCAAGCTTGATGTTATACACTTTTCTTGTCTGTGGTATTTGTTGAAGGTGCTTTGCAAGATTATGAAGAAATAAAAGTGCTGTTCCGCAGACCATTTTGTGTCTCAGGCATTTTGTCAATGCTTTAGAATCTATAAATACTGTTCCTACAAATCATTTGAAGCTGCTATGATGGTTTGATGCCATATTGTGCTGGCCATCTAGGTACAAGTACAAACAGGTAGTAGCTTGCATGAAGCCAGGGTTAAATGTAAAGAGCAGCATGTGAAAGGAACAGCCTGGATGATCAACAGTTCTGCAACCATCAAGCCTTTGTTTTTTCTTAGAAATCTGTGTTTTCATTGAAGCTTCATACTACTAGAGGTAAAAGTAAGCACACTTTTTATGTGGACATCATGAAGCAGACAGCAGTGATCTAATTAAAAAAAAAAGTCTCCTGTTCACAGTACTACTGTAGGCTCCCTTAAGATGAACTCCAAGGGACCTCGATCACTTAATTGTCTCATCAGGAGTTTGTATCATCAGAAGTACCCCCAAAAACGAAATGCTAATATGCCAAGTACATCTAAATATGTTGCTTGAAAACACGGAATGAAGTGTACGTGCAATGGGGAGGAAAGAAGCAAGGAAAAGCATTTATTTGGCTCAGCTTGATAAAAACTATGCTCCCAAGTAGAGTATCTATATTAATATAGTGAGTACTCGATTTCGCAATTTAACAATAAATATGCTCATGAATAAATTGCTACAACATTTTAACAATAAAAATGTAGCACGACCCTGTAGCATGGTACCACCTAAAGGCTAGGGCTGAGGAAGATACCAGCTTTATGCGCTGACCTTTCTTTTCCACTCAACTTGCTTTCTTTATCCACGTCACCATTAACTTTCGATATGCTTTGAGTTTTCGTGCCAGAAGTCCTCTCTCTCTTTTTATTTATTTTGCTCTCTCAGTTCCCCATCAAGACTATAATGTTCGTTGCACAGAACCTTCGTCGTTGTTGGTCGCTGTGAGAGTTCGTCTTAACATAAGAATTGTGTTACGTGGTTCGTCTTAAGCAGACGTTTTTTGCATTGAGTCTATGAGAAACCAAACAAACACTCCCGCGTTGTTCGTGTTAAGCCAGAATTTGTCTTAATAGAGTTCGTCTGAACTCTTTCGTTACCACGCGTAAACAGTTATTTTTCAAGTGCCTCAGGCAGAATGTTTTTGCCAGCTCATAACGTACTCCAGCACGCATTTCAGTGTACCAGATCGTGCACAGTGAAATGCTCTTTCCAAAAAATATACATTGTAGAGCAACAAAAATGTTTTTAATGAATAAAAAGCTGAAAGATTGTGTGTTTATGTTTGCCAGCTGGTAAAAACTGCAATAAAGAACACTATATCTTCAAAAATATTCACAAGAAAGTAAATTCGGAATATACATTTTCAAGATAAATGACCCAGGAATAGTATAAAAAATAATAAATGTTATATAGGATGTCTCTATTCTCATAGACGAAGAAAATCAAAAGTGAGATGCTGCTTCATTGCTTGTGCAATGTGGTGAAGCAGTGCTTGGCTTTCTTTTTTGTGAGACACAAGTGAACTCGTACCCTCTTCTCAGTGATTCTTAGTTTTTTTGTGTGTGATAAGAGCCTGCAGGTGTTTCATTACAGATAGATGCCCGTGATGTGAATAATCCCTCTATAAACCAGATGCCCAATGAACTCCCTTATTTCGTCTTCTTTTCATGAGGTGCCTCATCCGCATAAGTTGGCTTTCCAGTATACAGTCGAAACCCGCAATAACGAAACCCCGCGAGTATGAAATCCCCACAGCAACGAAATATTTCCGGATCCCCGGCGAACGTTCATAGAAGCCCATGTATTACGTATCTCACGGCAACAAAATATTTTTGGACAGCGATCCCGCAGTAACGAATTTTGTACCACGGTGCAGGCCTTATTTTACCCTCCCGCCAAAAGTTAACTGTCGAAAATATGCTCGTATGCGTGTTATGCGCACGCGAAATTTGTAAACGTCTGCTTTTGCCGTGCTAGCGTGGGTACTGCCATTTTTGTTTACTTAAGGGGGGACGCGGCTTTGGGATCGCGAGAAAGGGCAGAAAAATCGATTTTTTGAAAATCAAGCTTTCAGTTTCTGGAACCATTTTTTTATCCGATTCCAAAATATCTACACTGAAAACCGCACAGAAGTGCTTCGGAAAATTAATTTCACCCACCTGGGTAGCGAAACTTTTTCTGGAAATCGCGAGAAAACAGCAATTTTCAAAAAATTATGGCTTTGCGATGGCGGGGCCGGAAGCCGGCTTCTTGGGCTCATCGGAAAGAGCATTTCTTCGTGTTTAACTTTCCTGCCTCAGCTGGCTCCTCCCTTTGAAAGCAAGCGCACAAAAAGCTAATGTTTGAAGGTCGTTTCGAGGCCCTTGATTGGCTGTGGCCGCCATGTTGCCTCAGCTCGGCTCGCCATTTGCCCGATGCTCGCACCGGGCGATCGTCGTCTGCTGCTTGTGCGTGGGGAGAACATGGCTCTTGAAAATTGCTACTTCGTGACGTGTTCACGGCTCGATGATCACTTAAGATATAGTTTAGTTGGAGCAGTAGGCAGATGCGCAATCAGGTTACTACAAGCGCGGCGCGTCATCGGCCTCACTCCGCCGACAGCGAGACTGCGGGCAGGAACGACGCGCTAGCATACTCGTGGCGACGTGCTTCGTCGCAAGCAACGAAGCTGTAAGTGGCGGCACGGTCAGATTACTATGAGTGGCCGCACCGGATGCACGATCAGATTACTACGAGCGGGCACACGGTCTACGAGCGCGGCGCGTCATCAGAGTCGGCTTTAGCCCTAACTCCGCTGACAGCGAGACTGCGAGCAGGAACGACGCACTAGCGCATCCAAAACAACCCACGGATTGTTTTGGATGCGCTGGACACTCTTCGCTCCTTGTTTGGCGCCCATGATGACGACTTAGCAATGGACCACTTTTTCCAGTGCGAAGGGAGAGCTTTGAAGTTGTTGCATAGCAAGGGTCGGCAAAGTAAGTTGACCGACTTCTGGCAATAAATTTTCGTTCCGCTGGCCGTATCACTGTTTTTATGTCTCATACTCGCGACAATGAAATTCTCGCGAAAATGAAATTTTTCGGTTTCCTCGGCGATTTCGTAATTGCTGGTTTTGACTGTATGTATCCAAGCATATTTATTTGCATTTTTGAACATCGTATTAAAAAAGAACAACATTCCACGCAGTCCTAAAATGTTTCACACTGCTACGTATAGTGAAGGCAAGATGTGCTCCGGGGACCTTCTTGTGACGAAAAGCTCTGCTGCCGGCGCCAGCACATTGTGCCGCAGCGACGTGTGGACCTCACACGTAACCAGACTAGCTGTAAGGTTGCGCACAAAGGTGAGCAGCTATGCACTTGTGGCGGAGGAGGCAGCTTGAGGCCATAAACATAGCAAGCCCATGAACGGCGGTGGATGTCTCAGGCTGTCGCAAAACATCGTCGCCATAACGCTTGAAGCTGAGGTGCTGTCAACTACGGACTCTAAGCTCGTCCTCACTCAATTCAGATGTGGTTTCTAGATAATTTTGGGCGATGGACGTTTTTTGCCGTGGAGATGCACACCCATGTGGGAGGGACGCCGCCGCCATAGTGGCTCTAGATGCGGCCCTGTGTTTGATATAATGATACAAGCGAAACCAAACCTGCTGGAAACTGGCTGAGAAGGCCACCTCCACACTTTACTCATGTGGCAGACCTTCGAAATGATTTTTCGTAGGATAAATTTTCTCCGACTCCTAGGAACAGCTCTCTATTGAATAGCTGGCATACATTTCTGGCAATTATTACTGCTCAACCCTGTGATATTACGAAGCTGACGCCTTGAATTGATACTTGACTTGCAAAGGTTCTTATGATTTCAAAACTTTGATGTTACTGTAGCATAACCATGAGGGGTAAACACTTTTGTCAAGTTTGCCCCCCAAGTGCATTTTCCCAATAACACATGCACATTTGTTCGCGCAAAGGTCTGTCAAAAATTACTATTTGGCCAAACGGGCCAATTCAAACCAGTTTTGAAAGTTGAGTGGGTGGACTAACTATGAAAAGGTGCTGGGTTCACGAGAAAAAAATTCCAACTTGCAAAAATTGACGATTCAAAGCATCGATCTCCAGTGATCAATTTGAATAAGCATGGTAACGAAAGAATTAGAGGGAGCTCACTGTATGTTTGTCTTCGTCGTGTGAATACTATAGCGCATGCGCTTACAGAAACACAGAGGTGGACTAACATTAGAATTTCAAAATTGAATAGTATAATTCAGTGAATTTCTCTATTCATAGTATTTATTCAGGCTTATGAATAATCCTAAATGAACGAACAGTGGAAGTTTACAACATGTAATCCACCTGAAAAGATATCATTGCGGTCTCAGATCACTGTGCCATGAAACTGTTCAACCCCCCAAAAAATTCACATTGTTGTGAAGCCACTCTGTAAAGTTAAGTGTGCATATTATTATTATTATTATTATTATTATTATTATTATTATTATTATTATTATTATTATTATTATTATTATTATTATTATTAAAGTTAGAAAGCACCTGGAAAAATTTACTAATGTATTGTGCTGCTTGTAATTAGCACCCTGCTGCTTTTATAATTGGCTTAGAAATTATTGGATGCTAATTGATTGGTTGAGTGGCTTATGGGGTTTGGCATCCCAGAGTGACTCGGACTAAGAGAGACATCATAGCAGAGGGTTCTGGATAGTTTGTCCTCTTTTGGTGCCCTAATGTGCATTGAAATCACACAGTGTATGGGTCTTTTGCAACTTTTGCAACACAGTGTATTGGCAAAATGCAACTTCCATGGTTGGGATAGAACCCACAGCTTTTGAGTTAGCAGCCAGGCACAGCAACCACTAGATGACTGCAGTGGCCAACATTAATTTCTATTTGCTTTGACTTCATTTAGGACAACAAATAAGAAACTGTTATTCATACAAGCCTAGTTGATATGTTCGGTTTAAAGTTTTGTTTGTGTTTTGTGTAACAAGTTCAACTGTTTTGTTCATCATTGTAACCCACTTTGCAATGATTATATGAGGAGTCAGCTGTATTGTTAGATAAATAATAAATATGGTAAATAAACGAGGTCATATGTTTTTTTTTTTTTTTAGCGACATAGACTTGCCCTCAAGGCATGATATTTTGTGTGTGTATATACGTATGTGTATGAAATGGGCGCCGTTAGGTCAATGCTGTGTATGAAGTGAACCAGTGTCTTGTGGAATGTGTTGCCATGTATCTAGCTGTAAGAACAGGTTGTGTCACTAGCAATGGCCGGCTTGCAGGGGATGACAGGAGAGTTCTGACTGTAACCCTTAGCATGTTTGTATAAGATGGTATCACTCTGCTAACATCACTGGAATAGAGCAGTATGGTCACGTAGCACCGCCTGGTAAATGTGTCCAGATTATTATTAAAAAAACAGGCAGTGTAAGGCCTGCCCGCAGCCTCCTAACGAAAAAACAACTTTATTTACGCGATAGCATGAAAAAGCTCATTTGGCAGTATTATAAGAAGGGTTTGATTCAATTTTCGGCACAATGGCTTTTGATACCGTACTTGCTTGCATAATAGGTGCACTTTTCTTTTTAGAGAAAATTCAGGTCCCAGTTCAGGGTGCGCCTATTACGCGGGGTGAAATTTACGAAAACTTTATCTCCAGGTACAGCATAGATCGTCGATAACGTACCTCACCGAAGTCACGAATATCCGTACTACAGCCAAAAGAACCGTCTTCATAGGCTACACTATCGTAAAACGTGTTGAGCATGCAGTCTCGCGTGTCCAGGAATCGAGGCATGCTACACAATGTGCATTCGAATTTCCAAAGATTAACATCGAAAGATCTACGTTATCAATGAAATGAGCGTGAAAAAAAACAAAAAAACTTGCAAACTACGAAGAAAAAAAAAGCGTCATCATGGAAATTTGCTGGTTACATTTCAGGCCACTTAGATAATGTGCAATATCACAACTGAAATTTTACACGCTGTATGGTACCGATCCTTCGATTTCACGGGCTCACACCCTATATTCAAGACATTACAATCCTATCAAGAACCCCCATTCAAGTGTTACAAGTGCCACCCAAGCCCCATTTGCTTTGAGCAGAGCCACAAAAAAAAGTTATGTTGATTCCGCACAAAACCGCAACTTTGATTGCCCGCGACCGCCACCGAGAACACCGACCGTGATTAGGTCTAGCTTACCTACGATTCAGTGTGTTGTCGCAAGAAGTATGTACACGACAACATGAAGATTGGGCATCGAAAATTTCGCACTCAAGCAATTGATTCAAGAGCATTACGCCTGATACAATATTTGAGTTTGTGGCCAGAAAATCAACGGCAACAAAAGTCCGCGGACCTTGTGCAAATCCGCGTAGTGGCAGCAAAGACGAAAGCTCGCATCGAAAAGCCAACAAGCTTTTAAATTTTCGAATGAGGTAGCAAACGCTATAATGACAACGCTTTTTCGGACAAAAACTCAATGTGCACTTGATGAGGACACAATCGGCAATCGTACATTCAATGTGTAGCGGGTTCAGCCGGGCTAGCGGTTGAAGCCACGCTGGCGCCGGTGCAAAGGTTATTTCCGTTCCCAGAGCTGGTGCAGCGGTGCTGTGTGCTTTTTTTTTTTTTCCTCGATTCAGTTAATGTAAAAGGGCGGTGCAAATGCAGTATGTTATTACTGATCACGGCCAAGTTGAGGGTACACCTATTATCTGCGGAAACAAAAAAACTGATTTCTTGAAAACAAACAGATGGTGCACCTAAAATGCTAGTAAATACGGTATATACATGACATTTATTTACACTACAGTCAACTGCCGATTTTTCGGACACCCGAATTTTCGGACATGCCCGATAATTCGGACATCTTCGCGGCACTGCCATGAGCCCCATAGAATCAATGTATAAGGAAGTCTGAAATTTCGGACGCACGAATCCCCCGGAGTCTAATTTTCCGGACTTTTTGACACGACGGAAGGTCGGAAACCACCACTTACCTCCAGTGGAAACCACCACAACTGCGTCACAAGCGATTACGATCGCATAAACGAGCGCGCTGGTCTACTGTGGCGGCATCTGTTGCTTGGACTCGTCGTTCGTTAGCGGACAAACACACACGACCTCCGAGATTTCTAACACTGGCCGTGTTTATCGTGCAAGCGTGCTTCGCTGGCAATGGAAACTATCCACCCGGAAACTTAAATTCGAATCGAAGTGCATTCGAATACTCAACTATTCGTTCGAATATTCGAAGCATTCGAATATTCGCACAAGTCTGCTAGTAATGAGTTTCTGGACAACAATGGGCATCCACTTAGCTTAGGTGCAGAAGAGGCAGCCGCAAGGCGACATTCATTCTGTAAGGTGGCCCTACTTACTCCAAGCACACAGCAGCCTACTGAGTGATCGGCGCCCTCCGTCCCGGACAGTGTCATGATGCCCCGGTGTCAAACCGCAAGACAAGACAGCAACAACGCCCCACTTCCTGAGCTAAAGAGATAGAAGAAGCTATTTACAGAAACTTGGAACAACCACGAGGCTTCCGTACTCACTTCGGGCGTGGCCTACAATCCACATGCTCAAAGGTTTGCTCACCCCAGGATGTGGACTGCCTGGCTCTCGTCCAAACTGAACAATGTTCTTGAAAACCAACAAAAAAACCACTTGCGAGCAGAAAAAAAGCTCAAACTATTGAGAAGTTCAAACATGTTACAACAACCGATCTCGCTCTCAACAAAGCACACCGCCGATGCTAGCAGCTCAAGTTCCCCTAAGCCTACTCTACCCCAGCTCAAAAAATGGCCGTTTCGAATCGCGAAAACGGACATTCGATGCTCCAAAAGCACCATGTTGGGCACTAGTGTGAGGTGCTCGATAATGGGCACGTGCCCTCGGAGCAAACAGACACACAGCAGACGCGGTCGAACCTAAACCATACAATACACATTTATTTAATTGCTTTAAGAGTGACGATACCGTCAGCCGAATCGAAATGCATCAATTGTGATCAACACGCTAAAGCTAAAACAACCTTACACAATATTCCTCAACACTCAACAACATAACAAACACAAGGTGGCGTCGCCAATGCTCGACTCACCACGAGGACTCGCGAGCGATGACTCGCGGTGCCGTCCTCACAGGCCCACCGCGAGAAATGACCGCTTGCTCCAACCGCTGCACGCCAAAATGACCTGCTCATCTCTCATGTTCTGCCACCCAGGCTTGCCGCCGGCGTCACTGTCGGTGCTACCGCGCTAACCATGATGATGATGATCGTAATAAACAGTCACAAGCACCACGCCGTCTATGTGTCAAAACCTGAATGCGGCCTATGTGCGAAAGACGAGTACGCCACGAGGTGCAAATGACCTTACAGGGGGTGTTACCACTCCCAAAACAAGTAGGTCTAAGTCCAGTCTCCTGCAGCAGCTTATGTTGATCGTGGCCCTTGCCATCACGATGCAGTGTCTTGAGTGCTACATCGGCGAGCCGTATTGCCTTTTTTCAGTTTCTTGCGTCGTCGGTGTCCACTGTGAGATGCATTAAGCTGCTTGTATCTTGCTCCGTGTTTTTCACGCTGTAGGTGTAGGTGTCGTCCGTGTCATTGCCAGGCATGGTTCTTGCAATCAACAGAGCATCTTAGTCTGCCCGCTACCGTATTTACTCGCATAATCCTCGCACTTTTTTTTGCCGGAAAACCGTTGAAAAGTTGGGGGGTGCGAGAATTACGCGGGGAAAACTTTCTACGAAAACGTACAGAGCGAAAAAGAAAACGAAGTGGCCGCAAATCGGGATTCTCACACCAACAACTAACAGCAAGCTTTAAGAAGTACTAATTAAAACTTACCTCAACAATAAAAGCAGAGGTTCAACACAAAACAAGATCAAATTGAGACACAAAAAGTGTAAGCAAATAGTCGAGAATTAGAATACCTTATGCAAAGCTTACGGACGTTGCGGGCGAAGCGGTAGCGTTCGTCGCTCAACAGAAGCCCTCAAAAGGTAAGCGAGAGGCGTCAGTATTGGGCTGGTGGCTATTTAACAGAATTTTCCGCAGTTTCCTTCTTAAGAAATAAAGTTTGCCATCAATACCAAGGGCCTACCGGCGGCCATGTAGCCGTTCTTTAGTGCATTATCTATCACTTGCAACTTCAAAGCAGCCGTACAGCTTCAGTATCGCCTCATAACTTGACAAGGTTACCGACGCAACATACAAAACACCCCGCAACGCGCACTGGCCATTTCGACTTCGCTTGAGTTGGATTGAATCTCTGTGCAATAGTACGCTTGATGCTTAAGAGATGGGGCCAGACGACGTGCGCCTTCATCATCAGTGGCTGGAAAGAGCAGACGACATTATTGCAGCAGTTTTCGGGGGTGCGATAATTACTTGAGGAAAAAAAGAAATCGTATTTTTGTTGGGCGATGTAGGGGGTGCGAGAATTGTGCGAGTGCGAGGATTACGCGAGTAAATACGGTATTCAAAAAAACATACCGTAAAACCAAATAACGTATCTCAAGCTGGCACATGGACAAAAGGCGCCAACAACCGAGGATTACAAAAAGTTAAGAAATGCGTGATGTATGCCTTCAAGATGTGAAAAATGTCCTTCATCACACAGTAAGTCAACCAAATTGGTTATTAGAGTGTGACTTCCGAAACTGTTGCCAAATTGACACAAATACTGTGTTGTCCAAGCTTAAGGACATGAACCTGAAGCAAATGAAAGCATCAGTTCAGAACTTAAAAGCTACAGAGCACATGGCAGCCACTTGATAGATTCGAAGTGGTGACAACTCTTTCTGGCAGTGCAGCCATGTTTTTCCGACTCAATGCTGGTTTCTCTGTGGTGGTGTGGAAGCTGTGGCTGTGCTGACCACATGTATAATTTTAAGCAATGTCACAAGAACACTTTGTACCTTAGAGATGAAAACAGAATGCATAAGAGGCAGAGTTGCACTTTTTCTGCTACTATTTTCATTTTATGACACAAGCAAGCAAAAACTCTTTCTTGAGTATTGTAGAGCAACAAAAATTGTTTCCTATAAAAAATAGAACCATATCACTTGGCAGATTACAGTTTCAAAAGACAGAGCAGCCCTCAAGTAAAAGTCTTCTGACAGGACTGCTTTAAAAGGTCACGAGGACACGTGAAGAGTTCTGAACATGGTCACTACATCTTGCTTTGCAAGAATCTGCGCACGAAAATTATGTATCCTTCGCTCTGCTGCATATAACTCATGGAACATATCATAAGCTTTAGTAGGGTCAAGGGTGAGGGTGCAGAGGTACGGTGGAATAAGAGTGTGTGTATCCTGCCGGAGAAAATTTCAAAGGCACGCAGTAATGTGGAAAGAGAATAGTTGGAAGGTGTGGTGTAAGGAAGGCAGTGTGCCATCTGGTCAGCAGCAATATTGTGAGGAGTTCCAGCATGGTCTTAAATTTAATGTACCTTGACGCAAGTAGCTGTATTACGATTCATGGTATGTGCGGCCTCACAGATTTTCATTGCTTTGTGAACTTTCTTGAGTTTCTGAATAGCTGCTAAAGAATCAGTGCGTATGTCAAGTTGCTTGATTGTAGGCAGCTCATAGCTGTGTTATCGATGGCTTAAAGTTATGTGTTATTTTTACACGTCAACGAAATGGAAAATACATGCATGCGAGCGCATTTCACAAGGGAGATGAGGCAGAAGAGTTGTCACCTTGCAGGAAGGGCCAGGAAGCAGCACAGTTTGAGCGAAGCGAGGAAGTGCAGCCCAGTCCGTCAACGCTGCCCTCCTTCCGCGGCGCACCCAGCACCGAGCGGCAGGCGGAGTACACACTGCGCTTCCTCAAGGATGCCGTGTTCTACTTCCTGACAGACCGGTCCGACTGCCGGGGACATCTGAGCGCCATCCAGTCCATCCTGGGCTTCTCGGAGGCCGAGCGCGCAGCCGTGGCCAAGGCATGGCGACACAGGGGTCGTCTCTGAAAAAACCCTGCCCCTAAGGTGCTTCCTCAAAGGTTTTTAGAGGAGCAGGAAAGAATTAGGAGTGTAGCAGATGCTGTTGTCCACGAATGCTCCAGCTACATTGTGGTGTTCTACGCTTCTTCTATTTCTGCGTGGTAAGAAGGGGTCCCAATGGGCACGTACAATGCTTGAATGATTCCCGACCTTTATCAGAAATTTGAACCCTGGTACACTGCTTCTTTGATGAGCTCTCATTTCACACTTGTTGAAGGAGTTGACAATAGTGAGGAATCCTGAAAGGGAGAGGTTGCATTAATGGGCAGCTATTGGTCACGCGCAACTTGACCCATTACATCTTGTACTGCGCTTTGTCGTTAAAAGCACGAAGACTCTCTTGACAGGTTCTACACTTAGAATGCCCTTGAAGTATATATACCAAAGAGCTTTTTCTTGATATAGGTGATGAGCTGCTATAGTTGAATCATCACTGGGGTTGTTTTTTCTTTATCCCAATGAAAGACTGCCTCGCAGTGCAGAGTTTACAAACATAAATAACAACTCTGTGACCACCCTGTTAGTATTCAGTGATCACTATAGATGTATCTTGGCTCTACTTTGTGAAGTCATCGTCTCGGTCACTGTGAGGGTTAGACTCTAAATGATAGTAATACTGGTACTTCATGCATTGATACTTTCTTATACCTTGCTGTAGAACTATAATGTAGTTCAAGGTGTCCACTGTCTGTGAGAAAACCACGTTTCATCATGAGTTGAGACCCTTTGTTGTTCGTACTATTCATTCAAGGTTATCAAGTGATATCATTGAGCTACATAACTGAAAGCAATGTTTCAACAAAAAGACGACTGTATTTTTTTTTCTCTCTGTTGAATAATTCACTGCATAAAGCATTTATTGGACTGCCAGTGATGTAAGTGCTGCTCCAATTGCTCCAAACTGCTCCAAAGAAAGCTGCTGCTCTGCGCTGCTCCAAACATCAATCTTTGTTAATAATTGCTCCAAACCTGCACTGAAATGACTAAGATAATCAGAATTTTGAAATTTTACTCTTTGACTGACTGATAAGTTCTAAAGAAACTGAAAAGAATCAGTGTACTATCATCCTAGTGTGCTACTAGTGTGCAGCATTATCAGCTGACAAAATCTGGCATATCACGCATATAGCTCATTTGGCTGTTTCTTTTTTCTAGGGGCGAAGCTCCTTATGGTGTGGCTTGTGCGTTCTGTTGTTCCAAGTGTGTAACCAGTGGCACACACCCGCCCTCGGGCACTCATCTGCATGTCCACATGTTACGAAAAACGTAGCACGGAGTCGTTATCACGCTCTCAGTGTTAACAAAGCGCTGACAGAAAAAATGTGGTACATACTCTCGTTTAGTCCTTGGATTGTCCAATGAATGGCAGTAGTTGCATATGATGAGTATATGATAAAAAGAAGCGAGATGGCGCTACTTAAAGTGTTCACTAGATAGGCAGGCGGATGTACAGATGGATGCGTGAATGGACAGACAGACAAGCGGATGGACAGACAGACAGACAGACACACGCACCGAGGCAGAAACGGGCACACGTACGGACGGACAGATGTGCGGACGGACGCTTCGCCCCACTCATCATGATTCATTCCATAGATATGCTGTGATATTTTTTTTTCGACTAGTCATGCAGGCTAGTATGGTAAAATGTAAAAACAAGCAGGATTGCGTTTATCTCATATCGACTGCCCACTGCTTATTTGACAACAGTTATGTGGGACTAAGGTTACTTCTAAAATGTGGCACTCAGCTTTTCCGCTTTGATGTGATTTGATATCTGTTACAAATACTAGTGTTTTGAATTGTAGCTCATTTCACAGAACCTTTTTGACAACCTGCCATTGTTTGCCTCACGATATTTACATTGATTGTTATTTGTTAAATATATTTCTTAAGAAATATCAATATTTACGAGATTTTATGGCACTGCTCTGAAATTATTGTAAGGCAAATTTACAATCTGCTTCTAAAACATCAGTAGCTGTTCTAAACTAGCATTTTTTTTCTGCTCCAAAAACACTTATGTTCCTGTTCTAAAGTATGCTCCAAAAGGTAATAAGGCACTTCCATCACTGGAAGGCACAACTTGTTTTTTGTTTTGAAAGCTCATCGTCTGCTATTTCACCTTGTTATGTATTCTAATGTTTTGTCAGAGTTGAGCTGTTGATTTTGTTACAGGCAAGGCTCGTCTCCTTGCAAGCCACTTGTAGTTGAGGGTAAAGGCATCTGCATTTCATGCAGCAGCTCTCCAAATGAAATTGATGTCTGATGCTGTCTTCTATGTTTGTTTTAACAGACAATGCACAGAACCACCGCATTGGCATCGACCACTTCCTAAATCAAATTGAATGTTTCCATTTCCACAGCTGTACTTCGATGCCTCATAATGTCGGAAGACAGATGTATGCTTAATGGTAAACATACGACAATGGGAGAACTAAGGCTGGACCTCTAAAGGGCCACTCACTAGCACTTTTGGAAATGTGGATTGCACACTGAAAGTCATGAGGCACAACCTAGGGAGAACTTTATTAGAGGGAATTTTCGGAATGGTTCGCTAAGTAACAGGGAACTGCATGGACCTGTGATCATGCCTCAGAGAAGCTGGTTTCGCCGCAAGGGTGAATGCTCTGCTAGAGTATGCAGGGGACGTAGCCTCTTGAGTCCTTTGAACTGTTAATGACAAGGGCTTCCATAATGTACACAAATTTGAGAGTTTGGCAGAATCCCGCCTGGCCGGGGAAAGACATGCACTAGAAAAAGACATTGCTGACTAAAGTGAAAATATGTTCTTAAAAAGATGTTTCAGGTCCTACTTGGGAGCTGAAACATCTGTTTAAGAATACAATATAATTTTACTTTGGTCTGCATCATGTATATGTAACGAGATCTGCCTCCTCGTTTCCTTTTCATGGTGTCTCTGCTTTGCTTCATGCTCCATTCCCAGTGGTTACTTCACTCACAGTGGATGAAGAACTGAACCCGTGAGGTGTGGTCAGTGACATTCCAAGTAGCATCTGTTGGGCATTACTACAACTCTCTCCAAGTGTGTCTCTCTCAAAAGGGAGGCACTCTTGCAGCCTTCTGTTTACATTTGGACTACTCATGTGCTAGCAGGCATGTCCTGATTTACAGGCACTATGGGTTCTGACTTATCCACACCCTTTGTCTATTCGTTATCAATCCTCAAAACTACATAGATAGCACAGGGTATGCATTCAACTTGCATGAATTAGTAGATATCTTTATCTGAATGTTTGTTTTAATTTTTTTACTGACTTTTGCCTTATCCATGCAAGTACTTGTCCAACGAAACAACTTTCTTTTAGCTGATAATAGACGCTCGCAGTCTGCTCTGTTGAATCTTCCACTTCGTGGTTCAGAGTGAAACTACATTCAGGAGAGTGTAGAGTATTGAAGCTTGTCAGTGCCTAAGCAGCACATATAAATTTTTTTTCATTTTGTAGAAGTTCGACAACAAATGACATCAAAGATGTTATTTTTTTTAATCTAAACAATGATGCATTGTTGGGTAAAGCTGCAAGGTAGCTTTTCAGACAAGTCAAATGTTCATTAATGTGATTTTGGTGCTGAATCTGGTTTGATAGGATGCTGGCAACGCACCTCTTGGGCATATCCCCCAGCCTGCTCAGCTTGGTCTAGTAGAACAGGTCTGCTCATTCAGGCCCTAGTGTTCAGCATGTGCACCAGCTGCTCCACTCGTTGGCAGCAGGCCGCAAAAAGTACTCTGCTAAATGCTAAAACAGTTTACTGTACGCCTTGTCTTGCGGAAATGTTCTGGAAGGCTAGCGGAAGTGCTCCTTGTGAACAAGCATAATACTGTGATGGCGGCATGAAAAAAATAGCTTAGACATTAGACAAATAGCTTAGCTTCTAACAAATTTCACATGTGCATGACAGGAGTGTAACGAAATTTCATATGTGAAAAAAATAACCAACTTAAAAACAAATTTATAGAATATATCTGCAGTGTACCACATTCTTTTGTAGTAAAAACTGTTTCTTTGTTTCCTTGGAAGAGGAACAAAGGGATCACGTTGCAGTGATGAATTATTGTCTTGGGTGTGTGTGTATTCCATCACACTTGGTCTTCATGCTGGGAGACACCACATGTTTTCTGACTAGCCTCTGCATTGGCCCAACCAAAAAATGTACAAATGATAAGTTGCAGGGGACACAGGAGAAAAATTAATTATGCTGTGGGAAATGCTATTGTGAGCAGTAGCGAGTAGCAAAATGATGGGTTTGGTTACGTTAATAAGGAACATACTAGTAGCATGCATTAGTATTGCATCCATTTTATTATCAACAAAAAAGCTACTACAGTTATACCTCGATGTGACACTGTGTAATGAAATTCACTATAATGCATTTCAATTTTATTCTTTATGTTTGGAAAAAATGTACAATTTTAATGTCAGTGCAATGAAGTGTGTTTACCAGCAATTTCACAGAATGCTATATAATGTTCCAGTGCAAAGCATGCCCAGAGTACAAGACCATGCTCTGCACTGCTGTCTAATATCATGCACGTGTGTTTTCTAATGCTCCTGCAAATGGACATTCGCCACCTTGTGCACCTTCTGAGATGTGCATGTTCAGCTGACGAAAAAACTCTAATGGCATGATGTACAGTTTAACCCTTTTTGTACTACTGACGAGTGTACCATATTTACTCGATCGTAAGTCCACTCGATTGTAAGTCAACCCTCTGAAAACTGCAAGGCAAAAAACAAAAACAAAAACAAAAAAGGCCAAACATTTAATTATGATGTCTCCAAAAGGAACAAAATCAAATTCTGGTGTGTCAAAGTGGCTTCACGGCAGTGCTTAAAAGCTGCGCAGAAAAAACTAGCATCACGGTAATATGCAGGCATTGTTTTCAGAAAGAAACTAGATTTCTATTCTAGGTCGACTCCCCAACTCCGGATTTAAAATGAAGACTAATTGGTTCGACCTACAATCGTGTAAGTATGGTAGTCATTGTGAGCTTTCATACTAAATGGTCAGTGACGGCAATACCCGTCATCCAACAAAAATTGGTCCCACATAGAACCCATAAAGAATATATATACTTGCTGTAGTTTTGTTTCTTGGCATTAAATGGCCAAACTTGCAAAATTTTTGGGTGTAGCGCCACATATGAAATTGTAAGAAAGAAGTTGACAGCAAAGAAGCGCACTTGCAACTAATCTTTATTTTGTGGCACTTACACTTATACAGCCAAGGAACCAGGTATTACTGATAAATTAAAAATACTTGTTCTAGCTCCCTCCCAGTAACATCTGTACTTGCACCCCTCTTGTTCCTAATATATATTAATGATCTTCCTGTTCATGCATCTTCCCATATCCGTTTATTTGCCGACGACTGTGTCATCTATCGCACAGTTACTAACATTTCTGATCAAACTACACTCCCAACAGGATCTTGATCTCGTGCAACAGTAGTGTGACCTTTGGTTAATGAAGCTTAACCCCACTAAATGCAAACTCGTCTCATTTCAACGCCAGTGTAATCCTTTATCATTCTCATACCTAATCTCTAATTCCGCTATAGAAGAAGTTCATTCATATAAATACCTAGGCGTCACCTTAAGATCTGACCTTTCCTGGAACACACACATCAACAACATCATATCATCCACGAACAGATCCCTCAGTTTTCTTAAGCGTCATTTGCGTCACGCACCACTAAACATAAAACTTCTGGCTTACAAATCGCTCATCAGACCTAAACTAGAATATGCAGCGCTCATCTGGAGCCCGCACCAGATATACCTAATAAACGAAATAGAATCTGTACAAAATCGTGCCACTAGGTTCAAGCATATCATCCCTAAAACGTGATATTGATGTTGCTAATCTTTCTGTGCGGCGCCGCATCGCCAGCCTCTGTTTGATTCACAAGTTTTTTCACAGTTCCCTCAATTAAGCATCTTACATTATCCCACCAACGTGCATATCTCACCGCACGACCCATCCTTATTCAATCGCACGCGCACGCGCTCGCACTACTACTTTTGCTGCCTCATTTTTTCTTCACACAGCAGTGGACTGGAATGGCCTTCCTCGTGACATTGCAGCCATCACGTGTTCATCAACGTTTGCGCAAAACATAAATACATATTGTTTGTCAGAAGATCACTCTCTGTAACCTCCATTTGTTAACCCACCCCTTATGTAATACCCCCTCACCGGGGTCTTTAAGGTAATAAAGTGAAGTGAAGCGAAGTGAAACACCACCACATAGTAAAAGAAGATGAGAACAGGTAAAACCGCCTACCACGCTAATCGTCGAGATAGTTCATCTCACCAGAAAACAGGTCAAGAGACGGCTTACTGATTCATCTGCTCCCAACTTGTTGATGAAATACAGCTCAATTATTTCCCGCCCCCGTTTCATTCTATATCTTTTTTCGCATCTTCTCAAGCTCAGGTGTGCAGTGAGCTGACGCACACTTCTTTCTGCAATGGAGAGCCAAGTTGCTTCCCGTGGCACACTTAAAGTTGTTCTTATGTTCTCTTAGACGTTCGGTGATGCACCTGCCCGTTTGATCAATGTACACCAGCCTGCACGTCAGAGGGATTTCGTAGAACACGTTCCTTTGGCATCCAAGCGAGTAGGCCTCTTTCCTGTTGAATTCTTGCATATAATTTTGTACGCTGTGCTACACGAAAAAATTCTGCAATGAAATACCAGCTGGCCTGCTTAGACACCCTTGTCCAAACTTGCCCGTGTTGTGCCATTTGTGTCTTGGCTTTCATTATACTGCATTCTTTTATTTGTACTGCCGTGCAGTGGCACCGTATTCAAGTTATGCTTTTACTTGTGCAATTAGTGAAATTAAAAGTACCAATTGAAATGAAAAAATATTATTAGAAAAAAAGGCTCTGTAAATTGAGCAAAAAAAGTTTCAGTATATTTGGTACAATCGTCTTCTTTTTTTACAGTAGAGAGAGGGTCAGTAGATACATAGGCTGATGATCACACGTAACTAAACCACTTTGGTGTCAGTTAAAGGGACACTAAAAAGAAACAATGAGTTGTTTTAGATGAATTAACTGCACTTTGAGAACTCCAATGTCATAAGTTTCACTGTCATGAGTTCTTTATTACGGAGAAAGTCAAGGTTGAAGTTTCTATGAATTATGACTAAGCTCGAACAAAGGCGTAGAAGAGGACTGACATGAACAGAGTGCTGTTGTCCGTTCGCGCTTACTCACAATTCATGGATGCAAACCAACTAGCCCACCAACGTGTTGTTTCATTTTTTACTTTTGCGCCGTAATCTCCGCGCGTCATGTAAAAAATTCTACAATTTATTTTTTATATTTTCGTGACATTAGCTCGATGAAATTTTCTGAAACTTCATGTGCTAAGTCTATGGCATCCGCAGATTACGATGTACTTCGATTTCATTGATTAGAAGCTATGTGGGATGGTTTCGAAATTGATGACGTCACAGTGTTTGGTGCGGGAATCTCTAGGTGGCGTTTCCACCCGCAGTTTCTTTTCGCGCGTTTTCTCGCATGCCAAGTGTCATGTTACAGTAAGAGTGGCGTTTTTGAGATTGTGAAATTGTACTTTACTAATATGGCAAAAATTGTTTTGCTCTTTAGTGTCCCTTTAAGTATCAATGTTTTTTGGTTGCGTGTGTGTGACAGCAGTCTGAATGTGTAGCGACACTTACTTAGCTAGAGATATAAAAATTATTAGGTGTAACAATATGAAGCTACAAATTCAAGCACTTGGTTAATATTGAGAATTGGTATGTGACCTTAATCCACAATTTATGTGCAACGTCCCCTTAAATGTTCTCTATTTCTAATTATTGAAAAGCTATGTGTTTTGATGCAGTATGTTTCTCATGTCAAAGTCACCAAAGATGTACAGTTTATTGAAGGCTGACTGAAGCAGCTACTTGCAGAGCGCTCCATTGTTGGGGAGGGTCTTGTGAATGAATTGTGAGTGAAAGGGTTAAATTGAACTGAAACAAAACAAGAGTGAAGAATTCACACATGTGGAAGAACATGTGTGTGTCCTTTTGGAAAAATGAAGGCTTCTGTGCACAATAACAACCTACAGTGTAACATTAGGATATTATCTTGTCCAAGTTTGTGCGAGGTGGGTCAGCTGAATGATAGATGCTTTTGCACTATCAGTGACAGTCTTTGGTCATCTATTTTTGCCTATTTTATGTTCTCATCATTTTCACACTCAATCTTCTGTATCATAATGGTGTGGAGATTATAGCTACATATTGGATTGGATAAACTTTCATTTTTTCTATTGGATAAACTCTTGTTCACGAATTTTGATGAGTGCAAGGTTAAAAAGAGTGTCAGGCTTGTGTATGGTATTTCACCATGCTTGTAACTGGTGTGCCTTTTGGTGTGCAGGTGTTCAGGCCTGCCCATTTTTGCCCTGAGGTGTTTCGTACATTTGATGTATGCTGTGATCTGATAGTGCATATCACCCTGACTGACTGACTGTGCAGACATATCAGACTGTTGAGCATTCAAGCTTTCTGTCATGGCAACACAAGTTCAGAGTTTATGGCTCAACGTGAATTGTGCAGTTATAGAAGACATACTATATACACAAGACATGTCACATCCATCTCACTCCAATACGTTACATTCAGACAGCACTCAGTGGCCAAGCTTTCTGTTTTGCTGCACTCACATGATGTTTGTGAAGTTGTTCTAGTTAGATTTGACAGCCCCGCCGCGGTGGTCTAGTGGCTAAGGTACTCGGCTGCTGACCCGCAGGGCGCGGGTTCGAATCCCGGCTGCGGCGGCTGCATTTCCGATGGAGGCGGAAATGTTGTAGGCCCGTGTGCTCAGATTTGGGTGCACGTTAAAGAACCCCAGGTGGTCTAAATTTCCGGAGCCCTCCACTACGGCGTCTCTCATAATCATATAGTGGTTTTGGGACGTTAAACCCCACATATCAATCTAGTTAGATTTGACAATGTGGCTGTTCATAATCACACTGCGATGAGAGCAAACAAGATATGTATTTGGATTACGACAGAAACGAAAAGGTTCTCCATAATCTTGAAAGAACCATGTTATATCTTAACAGTGCAAAAACAAAATAAGGCACATGGACAAGAAAAGCACAAAGGTGACACTTTCAACTGAGGTTGTCCGCAGAAAAGCGAGAAAGTACACGAAAATCGCATGATACGACAACAACTAGAATGATGTGTAAGGGTTCCTATATCACATGTTTTATGTATACACATAGAATAAATAGCTAAATTATTTTGCTGTGATATTGATAGATGGCATGCTGGCGTATTACCTAAGTACACTTAAGTAATCTCTGGTGCCTGTTATTTCCTCTGAAGTCCCGGAACTGGTTCGCTCCAGCACCAGGCACTAAATGTATATTGGTCTGTAGTGTCACATTTGCTGCTTGAAGCACCAAGTGCCTGCAGGATCTAACTTGTCTACTAATTTGTCTAAATAATACTAAACAAATTACAGAAGCAGACACAGTATTGTCTAATTGAGCACGGAACACTCTATGTAGTTCTTTGCACTTTGTAGTTCAATGTCACTGCCCTTCATATAGTAATGAATTGCTGTGCATAGTGTCTTTGTTCTTTCATTCTTGTGTGTTGTAGTGTTTGAGTTTAAATGCACTGAAAGTTAAGGGTAAAATTGGTGCTTGTTTCATGTTTGCTACATATCTATAGCATGTTCATGGTTTCAGGTTAAAGTTGCAGCTGTGGCAAGCACACTTTTATTGTGCCAAGTTGGCAAGTTTGAGACAAATGTGACCTTCCCCATCTGATTTATTTTAGTAGCTTCCACAATTTATTAATGTGGAGAAATCACCAAAGTCACTGCGGACGCCACTAGTATTGGAGAAGCGAGATACCCAGGTAGCAGTGTCATTTTATATTTATCATCACTGTGTGATTTGCAAACATCAGTGATCCTGTTGGAAGCAGCTTTTAATGCAGCGCATGAGTTCAGTTCCCCACCTGCATCTAGTTCTTTGAGGATGCTCCTTTTAAAAGGATAGGGCCACAAATCAGCCAAGCTATGTCAAGTTTTCTGTGGCATAACAAAAGAAAATGTGCTCGTGTGCATTGGGATTGTCAGTACTTACACCTATGCGGCAGGCACTGTGCAAGTTTACTATAGCATTTCACATTCTTTTTCTATACTTAAACCAATTTTTACTATGCATTGCACCTGCTTTTTTTTAGAGTTCGTGTTGAAAAAGATGCTAACGCATGCGTTTTACACTGTACTAGGACTTGCTTTTATGGAAATGAGGGGTGAATAGTATTGCATAACCCTGGATACATAAACAAAGCAGGAATGGGTGGAAGGGAACATGAATAGCTTGTAGCAAAAACACACATATCATGTTGATTGCTCTTTCTGAGTAGCAGAATGTGACAACCAATGCATTGAACACTTGCTGAGCCGGGAATTAATGCGAAAATTTAATACTGGCTCTGAATCGACTGTTCCAAGCTCTTTCATTATAGTCTCATTGGAAGAAAAAGCTTTTTGAGCCTACCAGCTTAACGGGACATGATGTTCTGTAGAGCTGTGGTGTGGTGCTGTAGACCCCCCATCTGTAGACTGCTCTTTAAGTGAGGCTCACTGTAGCTTTGTAATGATTCACTCAAATGCACACTTAGTGCTCAATGGCTTATAGCCTGATGCAAAAACGTCCTCACCATGACAACTTACAGTGTGCAGCATCACTAGAGAACTGCTGGCAACTTACTCAAAGTGTTTATGTTTCTACATTTTTGCTCCCTTTTGAGCTTGTGCTAACACACTGGATAGTGTGTATTTTATGTTTACATGTTGATATTAAGTGGTGTCGCTGTCTCTACTTATATATGCAAATGAGGTGCTTTTATATTTTGAGTTACCGTGAAAGCTGTCACTTACGTGCAGCTGGATCATGACGGGTCATCAATTAGCTTTTCAATCATCGCTGTGGCCATTCTTACATAGTTATGACTTCTGCATGTCTTTCATTTGCACCTGAAGGCCTACACGTTTTGCAAATGAGCGTGTGATATGGGAGAAGGAAGTATATAGGTATCTTTGTTAAGGTGAGCACGGCATCTGCGTCTTTATTGCATTAAAGTGACAGAAGTGGTAATTGAGCATCAGCCATGTCACTCGCCATGTCATTGCTCTTTCCATGTCTCCGCAGCCGCTCTACTTGTTTCAGTCACTGCAGTGACATGCAGCACGGTATCACTGACTGGTGCTAGTGTGAAAATTCTGGGCATTTATGATAGTGCGCATTGTATGATTCTGCTTTTGAAAGTGTTGCTCGCGCAAAGATTTGATAGACTGGAGTCTGTAATAAGCCTTCTTAGAAATGGAGCTATGACTGGTTGGCACAGTTGAACAACAGGGAAGCTTCTTTTAACACTTTTGTCTGGACTGACCACGAGCTGCAGTGCCCCCCCTGAGTGTAGCAGGTATAGTAAGTAGAAGACCTGCATTTTAGGTGCATGAGCAAAAGTTGCATTTGCATGCACTGGAAGCAGCGCTATCTAATTGTAACAATGGCACAAGGAGGTTTTGATCTTAACAACTCCTAAAATTTGTATCTATTATTCTGCTCCACTGTTAGCACACCTGGTCTAAAAGAAAAAGAAACTAACCAACAAAAAGCTCTTGTATTGAAACAAAACTTGGCAGAACATGCTTGGCCGCTGTCTCAAAAGGCTCAGGTTTAATCTCAGCCCTGGTGGTCCCATTTCGATCCATGTGAAATGCAAGAGATTCATGTGCTCAGATTCAAGCGCATGTTCAGTAACACTAGGTGGTTGAAATTTTCAGAAGTCTTCACGACAACATGCCTCATTATCGTATTGTTGTTCTGGTACGAAAAAACCATAGCCGTTATTACTGATGTGGAATAGAAATGTCTGTAAAAAAATATGTAGCAATTTTCGGTTGTATCTTTTGTTCATAAGTGTTCAAAGTGCTTCACCCATTGACCAGCATATTCAAAAAAACATTTATTTCCCATTTGCGGTTCCTATGACTATTTGAACCAGATGGTGCATTTGCTGAAAAGAGGGAAGTAGTACTAATTGCGAGAACATGGACATAAGGTCTTCATGGCAAGCCAAACAGGTGAGCCTTAACAGTGAAAGGAACATTTAGCGTAGAGCCCTCACATCATTGGTAACTTATCCAGCTCCAAGATTTTTGCATCACCTTGTAACTTTCTGCGTTCAGAACTAACTTATCAAAGGCATTGACTCAGAAGAGGCCCTCAGACGGCCTTACAAGACGTGCACTCCAACCTGCATCTGAAATTATCAAATCATGGTTCCACGCAAAAAGATGTTTTACATTGCTGGAACTTTCGAAAAGCTTTGAAAAAGCTCTCGAGACGGCTTTCTGCACCATCCAACAAAAATATTTCCTGATTTGCAATCTCCTTTCCGTCATTTATTGCAACTTTACGTCCTGTCCCTGGTTTTGTCATTACCCTTTTGTGTTTTAATGTGCATTTTACCTGGGCCTGCACAATCATACTTTATTGTGAGTTTTGTTATTGGTGCCGCAGCTTGGGTTTCGATCACATTTCGCTAAGCCCAGCATGTTCAAGAAGTGCATTCTATTTCTTGAAGGCAGCATGGCAGCACAGGCAATGCTTGCAACTGAAACTTATTGAAAGGAACATTACAGAAACATCACAAACAAACTGTGCAGTTGCCGAAACATGACACTGATCACTTCATGCCAACTGCATGTGTGCAGACAAAAGTGGGTATTTTTCTTTTTTTTTTTGGTTGAGTCATTTGTTTTTTTGTTTATTTATCACATTTCTTGCAGTGCTAGTGTTGCAAAGATCACAGTACATATCCAAATTGACTAAAAGCGACACAAGCAGTAATTGAATATAAGCTGACCAACTAGATTGTAGCTGTTCTTGTTCTTGGCCAGCTGTGTACTTAGCATGCCCTCTTAATCGTCTTAAAGTTTTTGCAAGTTGTTTCTTGTAGAAATAATGTTGGGCACAATAATTCGAACACTTTGCTGTGGTCAGTTATTTTTTTGCACTATAGTACATACTCTTCCAAATTTGTTACACACAAAATTGCACTTTTAATGCTATATTGGGAACCTACCTTTTGGATGCCATATGACTTTTCTACCATAAGGAATAATAGTAATGCTTATTTTTTAAAATCTTATGCTCTCGTTGCGATGCAAACCCCGCTTTCATCTGCTTGAAAAGATTTTTGCATTGAGAACTCATGATATGGCTTGGTGCTTTATTCTGGAACGAACAAGTCTGTGTGATCGAAAGAAAAATCTGCTCGTGGGATGCCTACAAGGTTATCTGAGTGCTGGTTGAAAAAATTGAGGTTGAAATACTTGTTACATATGAGAGCTAGAAATCTTGTTTGACATGAAGATGGTGGAAATGCTGTGCATAAAAAGTGCCATTGAGACTTTTAATTTTCTTGTCATGAAGGAAAATCAGTTTTTTTCTTCTTATAGGCCAGATAGTGATCTTATTGCTAACAATGTTTTCACACTTACACTGTATGTTTGTTTAACCAACTTCTGCTTTCCCCCTCCGACCCCTCTCTTTCTTTTTTTTTATGACAGCTTGCATGAAGTGACAAATGCCTTCATTCAGTGACTATGCAATGGACCTGCGCAGATATTTCTGCTGTTTTCTTTTATTTTTTCAATGCTCTTCAGTTGCTAGTTGGTGCGTGCAATCTTAGTCCTTTGTGTCATGCTTCCATCATTTTATTGTGAAACCATACCACAAGCCCAAATGTTAATCTTGCTGTAGTCTAGTGCTTCCCTATGACGTGTAATCACAATATGTTTATTTTTTTGGGATATGTTACACTTTATATAGCCCATGTTTTATATAGTAAATGCATGTGTAATATTTTCAACCTTTTTTTCATTGCTATGTATATAGCTTTTTCACATTTTCAGTGCTGATTTTGTCAGTTTATGCACGGCCCCTCTGGCTTCTGTTGATGGCACCATTTAGGATTTTGCCTTCTGCACCATTGACGAGGGTTCAGCCTTGGTGCTATTGGTCACCTTGCAGATGAACCCAGAAACTGCTGGGAACCACGTGCACAAGCATTGTGATACAAGCTACTACACTGTACAGTGCATTTATGTACGATTTTATGTTCATTAGAGAATAAACACTGTTGTGCTGAAAAATTATCGTAGGTTATGCTGTTCTGTCATTTCGTTCCCAACCTGGTGTAAATGTTTAAAAACAATAGTAATGGTCTCTTATTTTCTCCAACAGGAAAGCCCCAGAAACTAGTGCACCGTGTGAAAAAAATGCAACATTAAAAAAAATATACAGTGATAGTATGCGTCGAGCGTTGATTCCGTGACGCGCTTATTGAAGAGCGAACACAGGTCAAGTGCTCAGGGATCCTAATCGGAGCAATCACAAGCAGCAACAACAGTCCTCGTCCTCGTCTTTTGCTAATACTGCTGCTTGCGCCTTATCTATTGTACAAATCACTCCTTCGCAGAAAAGGAGCCATCCTGGCGACCTAGGGAACAGGTACGACTGTTGGGTCATAGTGCGGCTTCAGCGGTCGACGTGAACAGTCTCACGGTCGCGACAGCGGCGGTCTGTGAATGATTGAACGGGCTTGGAAATAAAGTTAATCGGGGATGCTTGACACAGGACGCGGTAGGGGCCTTCGTACTTAGGCAGCAGCTTTGCAGAAAGGCAAGGAGCTTAGGAGGCAATGCGAAGCCACACCAATGTTCCTGGCGAATATGACCGGGTACGCAGGTTGGCGTCATGACGGTCCTTTTGGTGTGCTTGGGCTTGTGTTGTTATTGATCACGCTAGCTGCCTGCATTTTTTCGCATAGCTCGCGACTTCAGAGAGAGTGGTGGACTCTGAAGTGTCCGTGCAATACAACAGAAAGCTATCCATAAATGAGGGGGGTTCGTGGCCATACAGAAGAAAAAAGGGAGAAAATCCTGTCATAGACTGAGTGGTGCTGTTGTAAGCATGCGTAACAGATGGTAGTATGCGGTCCCAGTCGGTGTGGTCAGCTGAGACATGCATGGACAGCATGTCTCCTTATGTGCGAATAAAGTGCCCAGTCATGCCATTGGTTTGGGGACGGTACGCACTGGTAGTTCGATGAACAACGTTGCATTCATGCAGAAGGTCTTGTACGGCTTCTGAGAGGAACGTGCGTCCGCCGTCGCTGAGTAACTCGCGGGGAGCGCCATGGCGAAGAACAAGTTTGTGAAGAATAAATAAGCCCACTTCACGTGATGTAGCCTCTGGCAGCGCGGCAGTCTCAGAATACCGTGTTAAATGATCACTCCCCCAGCGATTCCCATCAGGTGTGTATGGAAGGTAGCCGTACAAGTTAATTTCAATGCGATCAAAAGGTCGTGAAGGACAGGGAAACGGCCGGAGCGGTCCAGTGACTGCACATGGTGGACTCTTCTGGTGTTGACACTTTGAGTACGAATGCACATATTGGGGAATGAATCGGTACATTCCATGCCAGTAGTAGCGCAGCCGGAGGCATGCATACGTCCTTATTACACCAGCGTGGCCAAAATGGGGGTCTGCATGGAATGAGGCGCAGATATCAGCACGTAGATGGCAAAGAATCACCAACAACCACTTGCGATCGTCAGTGAGGTAGTTGCGGCGGTAAAGTAGCTCATCGCGCATGGTGAAAGGGCGAGCTGTGCGCCGCAGCGAACGACTTGCTGGCTTAGATAGAAACTTCATTAAGGACACTATGCAAGGGTCTTGACGCTGCTCGTATGGCATGTCAGCGTGTGTGAGGGACGCAGAATCGTAGGTTGAAACAGGCGCGCTTGCACAGTCATGGGGAAGTGGAGACCGATAGAGAGCGTCGGCGCCTGAATGTTTGTGCCCTGACCTGCAGACAACGCGGACGTCGTAGTTTTGGAGACGTAACGCCCAACAGGCAGACGTCGAGATGTGTCTTTAGGGACAACAACCAGCAGAGGGCATGGTGATCAGTCACGACATCAAATGGGCGGCCATATACGTAAGGTTTAAATTTAGCGATTGCCCACAGTTGATGGCTGGACATTCTTTTTCGGTGACAGAATAATTCTCTTCAGCTCTGGTCAGAGTGCGACTCGTGTAAGAAACGACATACTCGTCAAAGCCAGGCTTCCACTGAGCAAGGATAGTGCCAAAGCCGACTCCACTAGCATCTGTGTGAATTTCGGTAGGGGCGGCTTGGTCAAAGTGACGGAGAATCAGCGGCGATGTCAGATTATGACGTAATTTCGCCAATGCGTCGTGACTGGTAGATGACCATGCCGAGATTCTCTGGCTTTCAGCAAATAGACGTATTAAAGGGGCCGTTATGGATGCAAAATTACGAATGAATTGTCGAAGGTATGTGCATAGCCCTATAAAGCTCCGGAGTTCTTTGAGTGTCGATGGCTTAGAAAACCCGGTGACGGCATGGAGCTTGCCTGGATTGGGTAGAACGCTGTCCTTGTTGACAACGTGCCCTAAGATAGTGAGTATCCGGGTGGCGAAGTGACATTTCTTCAAATTTAGTTCAAATTTAGTTGTAGCCCAGCCTGTGTGAAGCATTCCAGGACACTTGCGAGGCACTGGAGATGGCTATCGAAGTCTTTCAGAAAAACCACGTCCAGGTGGCAAAGGCACGTGTGCCACTTGAGACCTCAAAGTATGTTGTCCATAAGACGCTTGAAGGTGGCAGGGGCATTGCAAAGGTAGAGCGGCATCTCGTTCAACTCGTACAAGTCGTCAGGAGTTACGAATGCAGTTTCGGGACCGTCGGCTACATTCATAGGTGCCTGCCAGTACCCCGTCCGAATATCCAGCGAAGAGAAGAACTCCGCTCCTTGCAAACGGTCAAGCACGTCATCGATTCTGCGGAGCAAATAGACATATTTGCAAGTGACCTTGTTAAGGCACCTATGATCAACACAGAAGTGGATGCTACCGTCCTTCTTGTTCACAAGCACCACCGGGGATGCCCAAGGACTGTGGGATGGCTGTATCACTCCCCGACTAAGCGTGTCAGTCACCTGGTCATCAATAACCTGGCGTTCAGCTTGAGAGACGCAATATGGGCACTGGCGCAGGGGTGCATGGCTGCCAGTGTCTATGTAATGAGCGATTGAAGTTGTTCTGCCCAAACTGGTTTGCTTGTGATCCGAAAGCGTTTGAGAAGCTTCAAGAGTTGGGTCCGCTGAACACTTGGAAGGTCTGAAGAAATCGATGGTAGGAAGATGTCTGGGGTAGGTGTGTTGGCCGTTGTATTGAGATCAACCCCCGCAAGGGCGCCTGCGCAAGTAGGCGTTTGGTGTGTAGCGACACCACGGACCCGAGCTAACGGGGGAGTTTAGGCTCCCTCCTACGCCTAGCCGTGTGTGGCTTTGCCGTGTCCGGGGAAAAGGGGATCTTGGCGGTTGAGCCAATGCTGGGTGATTGGACCTTTAAGGCCCCCCCCCGGCAGAGGCAACACACCCCTTTGGCCCCGCCTTCACGTAGACAGCACCCCTGGGCTGATCCACCCAGGGGAAATCGGCAGTCGCCTTTTCCTATCTCTGTCTTCCTACATCTTCGTCTTTATCTCTCACTTTTTATCTGTCCTGTCATCTTCTCTTTTCCGTTTACTTCCGAATTTCCTGGCGGCGAGGGTTAACCCTGTGTAGGTACCCAACCTTGGGTAGTTATATTCGGTTATAGCGGCGATGCATGGCTGGCGTCTCCAAGTGTTCACTAGTCAACCTTGTAGCGTCCCCTTGTTGGGCTCGGTGGTGGGTGGCCACCATCGCCGCCGAACTTTAAAGTATTTTTATGGCAAAAACTTTTCCCCCCCTTCCTGATCGCTCCCTAAAAAGGTGGCACACCGATGATACTTTCCTGCCTAACACACCAAAGCCGACATTCCCAAAGTACCATGTAATCCACAGTCAAAACGAAAAGAAGACAGTCCGAGCCATTTCACCTTTCCTCGTTTCCAAAACTCTCACAGAAGCAATAGGCCCAGGTTATAAAGTGACAAAGATGGGAAGTGGCGATCTTCTTCTGGAGGTTCGTGACAAAGCTCAGTATGAAAAGCTGTCCAAGCTTGTAGCCTTTGGGGAAACCCCTGTTTCGGTGGGCCCACACAGGTCCATGAACACTGTCCGTGGTGTAATTTCTGATGATGATCTTACTGAGCTTTCTGAAAGTGAGCTGCTCGAAGGTTGGCAGGACCAGAACGTGGTCAAAGTCCAACGAATAACAATAAGGCGCAACAACAAACTGACCCCTGCAAAACATGCTCGTCGATGTTTCAAGTGTCAACGTTTCGGTCATGGATCGCAGAGTTGCAGAGGGCGTGCCACTTGCGCAAAGTGTGCATCTACTCAACACATATCGGACAACTGCACCTCAGAAACAACTCATTGTTCGAACTGTGAAGGAGATCACGCTGCCTACTTACGATCATGCCCTGCATGGAAAAAAGAGAAACAAATCGTAGAACTTAAGGTTAAATTCAATCTCACATTCCAAGAAGCACGCCAACGTTTCGCAATACACAACCCATCTTATTCCTCCTTTGCAGATGTGACGCGCCGGGGCGCCGCGCCACATGCATCGGCACCCGCGAATGTCACACAGTGTGTGGCCGCGGTCGTGCCGCCAGCGCCCCTGGCTGGAGCAGCCTGTACTGCTCCGCCACCTGACAAACAGGGCCGGCAGACCCCAGTGTCTGCTGAACCTCGGACCACTGCAGGCGCAGTTAGGTCCGAAAGTTCAGTGAATGTGCCTGCCCAGCAGGCACCATCCACCACCTCACAAAAGGTGATGGATACAAGTCCCACTCTTCCGGCGCCTCAGACGCCGAAGGATAGGGGCAACTCCTTGGAGCGCGAAAAAAGAAAAACCTCGAATCACAGGGCCCTCAAAAGACCCTGTAAACTAACGCAACACCTCTGTACACACAGCACCACACTACATTAAAATGAAACAAATACTACAGTGGAACGTCAGAGGACTGTTGAGAAATCTCAACGATATCCAGGAACTTTTACATAAACATACACCTAAGATGCTGTGCGTACAAGAGACGCACCTGGAACCTAAACACACCAACTTTTTACGTCACTACGTTATCTTTCAAAAAGACCGGAATGATGCCATTGTGCCATCCGGTGGTGTTGCCATTATAGTCAATCAAGGGATTGCATGCACACACCTACCACTACAAACATCCCTTGAGGCGGTGGCTGTTCGAGCAGTTCTTTTGAATAAGCTCGTCACCATCTGCTCTCTCTACATACCTCCACAACACCGTCTTGAAAAGCATGAATTCGAGTCCCTCATAGAGGAACTTCCAGAACCTTATATTCTCCTGGGAGATTTCAATGCACATAGCAATCTATGGGGTGACTCTCGTTGCGATGCTCGAGGTCGCCTGATTGAACAGCTCCTTTTTTCTTCCGGTGCGTGCTTGCTGAATCGGAAAGAGCCAACATATCACAACATCGCTAACAATACGTACTCAGCAATAGACCTCAGCATAATATCCCCATCACTCCTGCCTCTTCTTAAATGGGAAGTCATTAATGATCCATATGGTAGTGACCATTTTCCTATCATTATCACCACATCAATAACAAAAGATGTCCTGCATGCACAAGTTCCCAAATGGCTCACCGACAAAGCCGATTGGGAAAAGTTTCAAAAAATGACTTTATTATCTTGGACTGACATGGCGGCATTGAGCATAGAGGATGTTGTATGCTACTTTACAGCTTTCTTGGTTGATGCAGCCACAAAATGTATTCCCCAAACATGTGGACCGTCAAGCAAACGACGAGTACCATGGTGGAATAATGAGTGCCGTGATGCTCGAAAAAAACAAAATAAGGCATGGAGGTTGCTTAGAGACTCGCCCACAGCCGAGAATCTTGTCAGCTTCACGTCAAGCCGTCAAGTCGCAAGCAAGGAGGACGGGCCGACAGACGAGAATAGAAAGTTGGCACAAATTTGTATCGGGCATTAACTTATACACAGATGAGTCGAGAGTCTGGAGCATGGTTGGTAAGGTGGCAGGACGAGGAGCACATTCGCTTCCTCTAGTGAACACACAAGGGGAGAGTTTGGAAGACCAAGCAAATACTCTCGGAGCGCACTTTGAACAGGTCTCCAGCTCAACACACTATAGTGAAGCATTCCGACGATACAAAACCGCAATAGAAAAACAGATTAGAGCGCAAGCCCACAACACATGAGGCATACAACGAACCTTTCTGTTTGGCTGAACTGTAGTCCTCACTTGCCTGCTGCAATAAATCTGCCCCAGGCCCGGACCGTGTGGCATATGAAATGTTAAAACACCTGCCCACTGTAACCCAGAAAGCTCTCCTCTCTCTGTATAATGCGATATGGTCTTCTGGCGAGCTACTCTCAGCCTGGAAGGAAGCTATCATTATCCCAATTCTAAAACAAGGCAAGGACCCGGCCTCAGTTTCCAGCTACAGGCCAATAGCGTTAACCAGCTGTATTTGCAAAGTCTTTGAAAAAATGATTAACAGGCGCCTGATGCACTTCCTTGAAATTAGTGGCCTACTTGACCCATACCAGTGTGGGTTTAGAGAGGCTCGGTCCACCACTGACCACCTTGTCCGTATCGAAGCACAAATTCGCGACGCTTTTGTTCATAAGCAATTTTTTCTTTCTGTGTTCCTCGATATGGAAAAGGCATATGACACTGCATGGCGCTACGGCATATTGCGAGACCTGTCACATTTAGGTGTGCGGGGTAGAATGCTGACAGTTATCAAAAGATACCTGTCCAACCGTACATTCCGTGTACAAGTTGGCACTGTCTTATCTCGAGTATTTGTCCAAGAAACAGGAGTGCCACAAGGAGGTGTATTGAGCTGCACACTTTTTATAGTCAAAATGAATTCCTTGCACCTGTCTCTCCCACGAAATATTTTTTACTGCATATATGTCGATTATGTGCAGATTGGTTACAAATCGTGCGACATCTCAATGTGCCAACGTCAAGTTCAACTAGGGTTGAACAAGGTATCTCAATGGGCAAACGAGGATGGTTTTATACTCAACACGCAAAAGAGCACTTGTGTATTGTTCAGCCGAAAGAGGGGCCTCCATCCTGACCCCGACATTGACCTGCATGGTCAACCTCTGTCAGTGAAGACCGAGCACAAGTTTCTTGGTCTCATATTAGACACTAAGCTAACCTTCATCCCACACATCAAGTATTTAAGGGACAGGTGCTTAAAAACAATGAACATTTTGAAAGTGTTGTCACGCACTACATGGGGTAGTGACAGGAAATGTATAATTAACTTATATATAAGCCTCGTACGGACACGCCTAGATTACGGTGCTATAATCTATCAGTCGGCAACACCATCAGCCTTGAAAATTCTCGACCCAGTCCACCATCTAGGCATTCGCCTCTCTACGGGTGCTTTCCGCACCAGCCCTGTGGAGAGCCTGTACGTGGATTCGAATGAATGGTCGCTCCACCTACAAAGATGTTCCCTGTCCTTTTTGTACTTTTTGGAGGTGAAGGCAGACAAGAAACACCCTTCCCATTTCACAATTAATGATTTGTCTTGTTCTGGCTTGTTCGAGAACCGTCCTTCGTTTAGGCAGCCCTACGCGCTGCGTGCAAGGAGCCTGGCCGAAGAAACAGGTGTGCCTCTTCTTGAACCCAGTTTGATGGCTCCTGCAACATATCTGCCACTGTGGCAGTGGCAGCTTATAGACTGTGATGTCTCTTTTGTTGATGTCACAAAGCACGCACCACTTGCACACATACATACATACTTCCTAGAACTACAACATAAATACACATGCCCTGAGTTCTTTATCGATGCGTCAAAGTCAAACACTTCTGTGTCATATGCAGCGGTAGGCCAATCCTTTTCCGAGGCCGGCGTTCTTCATCCTAATGCAAGCATTTTCACAGGAGAAGCTTACGCAATACTGGCGGTCGTAAAACACATTAAACAGATAAAATTACAAAAGGCGGTCATATACAAAGATTCCCTAAGCGTGGTCAAAGCCCTGAAAACTCCTAAAAAAACACAAGAACCCCATGCTGGTGTCACTTTACTCACTTCTGTGCACACTCTACACATCAAAACAGCATGCCGTTGTCTGCTGGGTTCCAGGGCACTGCGAAATACAAGGGAACGTTTCGGCTGACAATATGGCTGCTTGCGCCAATGTCACTACTGCCAATGCATGAACACCAGTCCCTGCACTTGACGTAAAACCTTTTATAAAACGAAAGCTCAGGGGGTATTGGCAGAGCATGTGGGATAAACACACAGATAATAAACTCCATGCTATTAAGCCGCAACTAGGTTATTGGCCGCCACTATCAAAATCACGACACACAGAAGTAATACTAACAAGGCTTAGAACAGGACATACACATTCTACACATTCATTTCTTTTGTCTACTGGTGATCCACCATATTGTGAGAGATGTGGAGAGCCCCTTACGGTTCTCCACATTCTCGTCCAGTGCAATGAGCTAGATGCTCTAAGAAAAAAGCACTTTTTACTGCCCTACCGACAGCAGCTCCCTCTAGACCCTGGGATGCTCATCGGTAGGGATTCGCTTTTTAAACTGCAAACACTTTTCACGTTTTTAAAAGATGTGCAAAGCTTTCACCCGATATTTCGAGGTCATCCGTAGCACGACCTCTATGGAATGGTCGTGGCTGCGGTGACTACATCTTCATCATGGTTTTATTATCATGGCATTTTGCCATCCGCTATCACTACACATATGTCACGCCACTGTCATGATTTTATTACTTTAATGTTTTAACCCGCGTTAGAGCGAGGAATTCTAAGGCCCCTTTACAGCCACGCACCATATTATTGTTCATATCTGTAGTCAATTGAAATGGCGCTCTTTGGCCATCGATTGGCCCTTGCGCCACTAAAAAACTACTCATCATCATCATGTATCGAGATCAACGCTGATGACGTGAAGGCTTGCTGTGCGTTCAGGTAGTGAGTCAGGGCAGACTGAATCAATGTCCTCAAGTTGCCCTATACTTTCTCCGTGAAACATAGTGATTGGGACCGAAAGCAGGTTCGTAGCATAAATGATTGCGCAGGAGTTTTCTATTCTAATAAGAGCGAATGGGAGAAAGAATTTACGTGAACTGAATTCTGCTGTTGGCGTAAACAAGGCGGTAGAGAAAGCATAGTTGCAGGAGATTGGCAGAAGAACAGACAACAAAAGCGGGATGTCCGTGTGTTCAGCGATGACGACGCGAGAAAAAGTGACTTGGCAGGATCGATGTCAGAAATTGCTGATTATTCTTGCTCGGCACGGGCACGTTGGACAATAGCATGATGCATTAAAAAAAAGTCCCAGCCTAATTTAACATCATGCGAGCAGTGTGGGAAGCCAACAAATTCAACCACATACAAAACGTCTTGAATGAGTGGACAAGCCGTGCATGTCATGGATGGTTGTAGATGATGTGTGGTCGCCGTACGGAGGGCAACACAAGAAAGCGGAGTCGTAATTTTTTTTAACTTGTGGCACATTGCTTCGCTCAACACAGACACATCAGCTCCAATATCGACTAAGGCGGACACAGCAACACCTTCAATGTGGACTGTGATTTCGTTTACAGGTTTGGAACGAGGCCTTGTAGATTTCGATAGTGGCGCAGTTCTTGCCTCAGGTACTGCGATTGTCAGTTTTCCGTGTGGACGACGAAGCATTGGCAATAGTGAGCGCCTACGCGGGGACAGTGATCGAGACGAGTTGGTGGTGCGGCGGTTCGATAATGAGGTGTTTGAAGGAGCAAGGGAGGGCATTGGCTGTTGTGGCTCTGTATGGTTGTAGCTGTAACTGGCGTCAGCGGCAGTTGGACGGAGAACGTTCGATGTACCCGGGTAGACCACAGTACCGTAATTACTCGAATCTAACGCGCACCTTTTTTCCGGTTAAGCGAGTTCATAACATAAATCGCATGCGCGTTAGAATCTAGTACGAAAAAAATATGAATACGGTCATTCTATTGCCATCGGCATTTCCAAAATGGCCGCCCCCTACGTGCGTCGGCATGGCGCGTCGGCCATTTCTGCCTATGTGTTTCCCATGTGCGGCACTTCGTACGTGTGCTGAGGAGTTCGTCATCTTGTAGTGCATTAGCATCGACGGTGAGGAAGGGCCGACTCCAAAAACTCGAGTGCACCACAATGCCACTTTTAAAAGAAAAGTCATCGCGTGGGCAGAAACGGACGGAAATCGGGTTGCATCGCGGTCGTTCGGAGTTCACGAAACGTGCGTGCGTGACCGGTGGAAACAAAAGCAGAAGATTGTCGACAGCAAAGCTTCACGCAAAAGCTTCAGTGGACCACAGCAGGGTCGATTTCCGCAAATTAAAGAGCTGCTCGGCGAGTATGTGATTGAGCAGTAGTGAGCGGCACAGCGGCCCGTGACGACAGAACTGCTCCAAGTGCAGGCTATGCAGTTAGCCTTAGAAAAAGGGCTAATGCGGAGCCAGTTTAAAGTGAGCAGGTGTTGGCTAACTAACTTTATGAAGAGGAAAGCTTATCCCTAAGGGAACGGGCATATGCGAAAAGTTTTGCGGAGGAGTACGATGAAAAGCTTCACAGTTTTTAGAGGTTCGTCCTAAACTTGCGGCACAACAACGGCTACCTGCTTGGGCAAATCGGGAATGCCGATCAGACGCCTCTTTACTTCGACATGCCTGGCACCACAACCGTCGAGAAGAAGGGGGCAAATCAAGTTCGCGTGCTGACATCGGTCCACGGTAAAACTACAGTGACGGCAATGCTCTGTTACACATCAGATGGGCACAAGCTTCGCTTGTACCTCATATTTAAATGGAAGGCGCTCTCGAAAGGAGTCGTTTTTTCGAGTGGTGTGATCGTTCGGGCCAGCGAGAAAAATGGGTGCGCGTTGCAATCGATATCTTACGTTTTGTTTTTTTCGTCGTGGAAATCGGGTGCGCTTTACAATCGAGGGCGCAGTAGAGTCGAGTAAATACGGTAATAGCATATTGATCGGTTGTCCAGTGTGGGCTATGGGTTGTTGGGAAGGGTGGCAGGACGGCGATAAAGCGGAACGTGCGGGCTTGCCGGCGTCTGCAGTGGGTAGGAGACCTGTGGGCGTCAAGGAGAGTCTGTGCTGTGTGGCAGTGCATGTAAAGGCCTTCTCGCGATGTTGGCATAGGTCAATGGCGCTGATACAGGAGGTGGCTGGTGCATAGGTAGAAAAGCTTCTGATACTTGCTCCTCAGTGGTTTGGCGCAGTGACGAGGGGAGTCCATGACTATTACTGGAAAGAAAGGGTGCAATAGACAATTGTCGGGCAACCTCCTTGCGGATGAACTGTTGAATTTGGTGCGTCAATACGCCCGGATCTGGAGAGATGGCACCAATGATCAGTGCTTACATGCTGACCATGTCAAAACTGTGACATCGCATGGTATTGCGCTGCTTTCTCGTCGTAGCTCTGGCAGTGCAAAATGATGTCTGTGACGGTTTAAGAAGTTTTCGTAACAAGCATGTGGAACGCATAGTCTTCGATGCCCTTCATAATATGCTCGATTTTGTCGGCTTCGGACATGGCAGGATTGAAGCGTCGGCAGAGGCCTACGACGTGCTCAATATAGAATGTGAAACTTTCTCCTACCAGCTGGGTGCGATCACGCAAGCGCTCTTCTGCGCGAAGCTTGTGCACTTCGGGTCGGCTTAAGGGGAGATGCGGGTCGAAAAACGAGTTTTTCTCAAAATTACCGATTTTTTATTTTCGTCTGTTTTGATAAGATTAGTACCTCTACTGTTATGAAAAAAAAAAAAAATACAGGTCGAGAATTAACTGGAAACGCTTTAAAATTGCATCTAAAGAGCACAAGGTGCCTGTTAAAAGGTCGAAAGTGAGGAGTCTTCGAGCACCTTGCCGTCGATAACGTGCCGCCACTCGCCATTGTTGATCGCATGAGTCGAAGAGTCGAGCCTCACTCTTCAAATAACAAGAACAACAGTTTCTCTCGCTGATGCAGCGCAAGAAATAATAAAAAGAAGCACTCTCCTGCGCCTTTTTCGAGCGCCGCGACTGGCATATCACATAGTACGTATCGGGGACCACCATAGGCCGCTGCGCGCCTGTATGTGCTGTGAAACCTATTTGTGGAGTCCATGTCTTGTCTAGCAGCGCAGCTGAACAATGCTTTTCTCGTGTAATTATCTCCGTTATAAATGAAAAAAGGCATTGCTCGCAAGTGAAAGTCGTTGTGCGGCGTGCTGTGTAGAATAGGCTACGAGCAACTGGTCGGATTTGCTGCAGTTGTTGGCTTGCAGAATCCAATGCATCAAAAGTCATTCACATCCGTCAGCCAGAACGTTCGTGATGCAGCAGTGGGTGACGTCAGCGCCAGTCTTGTGAGGTCGAAAGAGTTCGCAGTGACAGAACTTAGCAGGGACGACATTGCCATTATGTACAACGGTATGTGGCACAAACATGGCTGTAAAATGGCATGACACTGGACTTAGTTTGGATTTCGGAGTCCTGTCAAACTTCTTCCTAGCTTGCAGTTGGCACAAGGCTCTGCCAGATGGAGCGGAAGTTTGGCAAGCGTTTCATGGCCCTGTCTGTGAGCGAAATGAAAAAGCTGAGAGGGACGAACTCATGGTGCTGGCGTATTTTAGTCGCAGTGGCCACTACAAGAAAGATTGTTCTTTCTGGTGTGCAAATTTCATCAAATTTAATGATATCTTTCATGAATAAAAACTCAATTTTAACTTTAAAATTCGTTTTTCTCAAAACACATATTTTGCCATTTTTTCCAATGTGCCCCTCCTTTTTTGGACACTTCTAGTGCTCTGATCTGCATGAAATTTTGCCCAAATTTTTTCCAAAGTATGACAAATGCAATTATGTAGTTTAACATTCAATATTTTATTGTATAATAAATAACTTGTATGTAAACTTTTACTAGGGTAGGTGAAATATGGACTTTTTACGTCTATTATTTTTCACGACTATTACATATTTTGTGTGTGCTTTCTAATTAGTTATTTGAATTCTACACTTTATTTGAAACATAATGAACTATGAATGGTAAAAAATTAGAGAAGTTTAGGGATGAAAAAAGGTGGGGCAAAAGTGTTAAGGTTTTCACTTTGTCATGTTGCAGAGCTAAAAGTGTGGGACGTGCAAGAAAACTAATTATATATTTGAAATCAGCATAGAAAGTTCCATAAACAGCTCAAGTTTCATTGCTCTAGGGTGAATATTAAATAAAAAGTGTCTTTGAGTAGCGTTTCCCCTTAATACATCCGGGAAGGTCGTTTTGAAAGACGCCCGGTTGGTAATCTCAGTCTCGTGACTGTTAAACCAAAGCTCCGCGACACCCCTCAGGTAGAAGTGGACACGGCCGAGTTTGTTGTTATCGTCCCACCGGTTGTTGACACTCACTCTTTCATATGAAACGAGCCAGTCCCCGACGCCCTGCTCGTCGGTGCCGTTGAAGAGAACTGGGACACGCCCCCTTGAAATAACGAGACAGCACAGAAGGGGGAGGGGTAGCATTTGGCTGTGCTGCAACGTCGTCAGGCATGGTGGACGACACAGGCAGAATCCAGCTGCGGAGTTCCAGGATGTAAAAGAGAACCAGTACTCTGCACCACTTGATAGTACGCATTGAGCGTTGATTCTGTGACGTGTTTATTGAAGAGGGAACACAGGTAAAGCGCTCAGCGATCCAAATCGGAGCAATCACGAGCAGCAACAACAGTCCTCGTCCTCGTCTTTTGCTGGTACTGCTGTTTGCACCCTATCTATTGTATAACAGCAATATTTTGCTCTTGGTCCCATCGGATGCCATACACAAGTTTTCTTTACATGTGAACATCATGTTTTAATCGGCACTGATTGGCTTTTTACTTTAAATAGTCTTGGAGTTCTTCATATAATCTACGCCATATGCCATTTTAGGGCCATAGCCAGGATGTGGTGTGGAGTACACAATGTAGGCTTACATACTGTTCATAGTACAGTGTTAGCACAAATGGAGCATCCACACAAATTGGATAATATGTTACCTTTTTCATGCACAAAACTCCATTTTGGTGAAAAACATAGCTTTACTGAAAAAACAAAAATGACATCATCTATTGCAGAAAATGGTTTTCTCACAAGAAACAAAAAATTGGCAATTTTAGTTCAAAAGATATCACCTGAGATGACCACCATGCTGGGTCTACTGGTCACTTTTGATGAAAGTATACAGTTAATAATTTCTAATGTCTATAGCGTTAGCTACTCATACAACATGCTTTCCTGCACTATCAACATAGTAGGAACAGCACATTCTTACATATATATATGAATATCTCGAGTTCACGGTCTAGCGTGCCTTGAAGACAATGGCAGCCGGAAGAAAACAAAGGGTAACAAGGCGCATTGAAGTCCAAACAAGGTAGCATCGTCTCTGTCAGATTGCCAAATGCGTTAAAATATGTGCCATTTAAAATACAACATGTGGGGCTCAAGTATTTCAAGAGGAAAAAACGAAGGTGGTTACCTGGGGTGACCACTGTGCTGGAGAGAGTTACAATGTTGTAGACTATATACACTGCATAAACGAAACAAGTACACAAGACAAACATCGCAGTGAGAAGTAAGAAATATATTGTTACGGGAGGGCACACAGAAAAACGAGGTTACAGCTAAGATATATTTGCACGACACCAAGCCTAAGCTAAGATGGCAAGCCAGAGCGTGCCCCACCTCCCAGAATCACGTCGTCTTTCTCGCTGTCTGTCTTGATTCTTCAGCGTGATGTAGCCTTGTAACATGACCCCCGGGTACAGAAGCACCGTCTCGGTGCTTTCTATGAGGTTACGGAGTGGTAGAGCTTAAGTCCGGAGACATGAACAATGTCTGTAGCCATTGGAGATGACTTCAGCGGGGCTATCTCGTAGGTAACGTCGGTCACTTGGCGGAAAACGCGGTAGGGTCCTGAGTACTGGGAAAGCAGCTTCTCAGAGAGATCAACATGCCGAGTCGGTGTCCACAACAACACAAGGGAACCCGGGGCAAAGGAGACGTCACGATGATGTGTGTCGTAACGTTGCTTCTGTTGCTCTTGCGATGCTAAAAGGCGCTTCCGAGCGACTTCTCGTGCTTTGTGAGCTCTGGTGATAGTGTCATGGCCGTATTCAGTCGGCGAATCGACAGCTGCCGGAAAGATGGTGTTGAAAGATAGAGTTGGGTCGCGGCCAAATAAGAGGTAGAATGGTGAAAACCCAGCGGTATCGTGGCGTGAGGAATTGTATGCAAATGTGACAAATGGCAATGCAACGTCCCAGTCTAGGTGGTCAGAGGAGACGTACATGGAGAGCATGTCAGTTAAAGTCCGGTTGAATCGTTCGGTAAGCCCAATAGTTTGTGGATGGTAGGCCGTCGTAAATTTATGTTTGGTTTCGCAAGAGCGAAGCAGGTCGTCAATAACTCGGGAGAGGAAATAGCGTCCACGATCTGTGAGGAGTTGGCATGAAGCACCATGATGAAGGATGACATCGTACAGAAGAAAATCAGCAACATCTGTGGCACAGCTGGTTGGCAAAGCCCGCGTGATGGCGTACCGGGTTGTATGATCTGTAGCGACAGCTATCCATTTGTTTCCGGAGGTAGACTGATGGAACGGGCCTAGGAGATCAAGACCAACTCGAAAGAAGGGGTCAATATCCTATATCAAGTGGCTGGAGGAGTCCGGCAGGACTCATAGGGTTTTTTTTTTCAACGTTGGCACATAGCGGTGCACGGAGCGATAAAGCGTGGGCCATTAAAATTGACGCTGCACGTGATCGTAAGTCCGAGAGAGACCAAGGTGACCGGCGGTGGGGGCGTCATGGAGCTGGGAAATAACACTCGAACGTAGGTGGGAAGGCACCACAAGGAGTAGTTCGCGCCCATTTGTGTTGACATTGTAGCGGTACAAGGTGCCCTCTTTAAGTACAAACAGTCGAGTAGACGGATGGGGTGTTGGAGAGTTCAGCTTCTCAATAATGTCACACAAGACGGGATCTCGGTGCTGTTCATCACGAATGTTGCTCAAAGCAGAGAGAGAGAGCACACATGGCGGCGCTTCATCTAAAGTCTCAGGAGGATCCACTGGATGGCGGGAAAAGCAGTCAGCGTCATGGTGTAAACGGCCAGATTTGTAAGACACCGAGTAGTCATATTCTTGGAGCCGTAGTGCCCAGCGACCAAGACGCCCAGTGGGATCCTTTAACAACAAAAGCCAGCAGAGGGCGTGGTGATCAGTTGTGACAGTAAAGCGACGACCATGTAAGTAGGGCCAAAATTTGCCAACCGCCCAAACTAGAGTAAAGCATTCCCGTTCAATTATAGAGTAGTTCCGCTCGGCCGCAGAGAGCAGATGGCTGGCATATGCGATAACGCGGGCGCAGCCGCTTTGATGCTGGACCAAAACAGCACCGATTCCATGGCCGCTGGCATCAGTGCGGACTTCTGTTGGGGCAGACATGTCAAAATGGGCCAGAATAGGTGGTGTTGTGAGCAACGCGATGAGATTGGAGAACGCCGAAGCCTGCGCAGCGCCCCAAGAGAATGGAACATCCTTCTTCAGCAAGTCCGTAAGAGGTCGGGCCACGTCCGCAAAATTGTTTACAAAACGTCAGAAGTAAGAACATAGACCTAAAAAGCTTCGGACTTCCTTAGTGCTGGTCGGGACGGTGAAGTTTTGCACTGCTCGAATTTTTTCAGGATCAGGGCGTATGCCAGAGGAGTCCACAAGATGGCCTAACATGGTTATTTGCTGGCGTCCGAAGTGGTACTTGATGAGTTCAGTTGCAAACCTGCGTTACGAAAAACAGAAAGAATGGAGGAAAGGCAGTCAAGGTGTGTTTCAGAGGTCGGGAAAAACACAATGACGTCGTCGAGGTAACAAAGGCAAACTGACCACTTCAACCCGCGCAAGTGAGTGTCCATGATTCATTCGAAGGTGGCTGGAGCATTGCATAATCCGAACGGTATGACCTTAAACTGGTAAAGACCATCAGGGGTCACAAAAGCAGTCTTCTCGCGGTCCATGTCGTCGACAGCAATTTGCCAGTACCCTGAGCGAAGGTCGATGGAGGAAAAATACTTAGCGCCATGAAGGCAATCCAGGGCGTCATCAATGCGCGGTAGCGGGTAGACGTCTTTCTTAGTGATCCGGTTCAGATGTCGGTAATCGACGCAGAATCGCCAACTATTGTCCTATTTCTTTACAAGAACGACAGGGGAAGCCCATGGACTGGAACATGGCTCAAATACGCTTTTTGCGAGCATCTTCTCGACTTCCTTTTGAATGATCTGACTCCGCAGGGGAAACGGGGTACGGCCGTCAATGTACCGGAGATGCATCGCCAGTGTTAATGCGGTGCTTCACAATGCTAGTTTGACCTAGCGGACGGTCACAGAAATCGAATACGTCAAAGTACGATTCCAGGACCTGACGGAGTGCGTCAGTTTGATGCGGCAAAAGGTACACCGCGATCATTTTTTCCACATTAGAAGATTGACTCTCTGTCGAAGAACAGGCTTGCGTGCAGTTTGGGGCGACGCACATCATTGGGGTACAAAGCTGAGATGACGCAACCGTCAGAGGGTGTCAGCGTGGCGAGGGCTATTCCACACCGAAGCACTTGCGGACACAGAGCAAAGTTCAGCAAAGGGATGCAAGCACGGTTTTCCCGTAACGTAATAGTGTGCGGAAAACTAACACTGCGAGTCAGGAGGACGGATGTAATGGGCGTGAGCACGTAGTCTCCGTCAGGTACAGGTGACGATGCTGTTATGCCTATGCAAGTAACTGTTTGCGGTGACAAACGGACATGTTCAGAAGAGCAGAGACGAACTTGGGGCGAACTGGGCGTATCAGGCGTACAGGGCAGGTCAAGTTGCACCGTGCTAGCTGAAGAGTCAATGAAAGCCGAATGGGCGGACAAAAAGCCTAGACCGAAGATAACATCATTGGTGCAGTTGGTGAGAACAGTGAAGAGGACGGAGGTTTGATGTCCGGCTATAGTAACGCGTGCTGTGCAGACACCAGCGACGGCAATTGCAGTACGTGCCATCAGCAACACGAACACATCGTGAAGGGGCTGGAGTCAAGACTTTCTTTAAGCGGTCACGAATGTGCAAGCTCGTAACAGAAATTCGGGCGCCAGTGTCGACTAAAGCTTTAACAGGTAAACCATCGACTTTTACATCAATCAAGTTCAGGTTGGTCGGGAGGGTCAACAGAGAAATTGTAGGGCAAGTCGTAGCAGCAGCGTCACCTCCAGGAGCTGCACAAGTTAGTTTCCCGAAAGAAACCGTCGGGCGAAGGACGGGGATGGGGAACGGGGTGGCAGAGGAGACCACGAGAATCTACGTCGTGGTGAAGCCGAGCGGCTGTACTGGGCATTGGTCGTGGCGGTCATGTCGTAATGAGCTGAGTCACCACGGCGGGTTGGCTCTTGGCCAGAAGGGCGGGCTGATGTGTCGAAGTTCGTGAAGTTTGGGTTTGAGATCCACGTGCTTCGGCAATGACGGGAAATGTGTCCCACTCGTTCGCAACGGAAGCAAATTGGCCTGTCGTTGGGCCTCCTTCATGCGTTTGGATCTCGGTTACGTGGAGCAGGACGCTGGTAGTGCTGACGTATGTTCAAGGTAGGCGGATGGACACCGGGTTGGTGCACAGAACAAATCGTCTGAAGGCCCGCGTTTGCCAATTCTTGGCGCACAACGCTCTGTATGAGAGATATGGTGGGCTGAGGATCGTTCAGCATCAGGACCCTCAAGGGTGCTGGTGACATCATTTCAATTTCATGTTGAACGACCCTCGTAATGTCAGCAGATGGTGGATTGGGCTGGGTCTCAAAACGGAGGTCCTCACAAGTTGATGTTGCTGCGGAAGACGGGTGAAGTGGTGGGCAATGCGACGGCTTTTAGCCTCTTGGAAGTGTCGGCACTCCTTAATGACGTTTCGAATGGTCGAACATGCGTTAAATACGAGAAGGCTAAAGGTATCATTAGTGATGCCCTTGAGTACGTGTGCAACCTTGTCGGCTTCGGTCATGGTGCTATCAGCTTTACAGCAGAGGGTCAACACATCTTGAATATAGGCCAGGTAAGACTCCGTGGATGTCTGGACACGGTTACCAAGCTCTTTCTTAGCAGCCTGCCTGCACCCGGCAGATTGGCCGAACAACTCGCCCAACTTCGTCTTACAGACGTCCCAGCTGGTGAGCTCTTCCGCGTTGTTGTTGAACCACCCCTTGGCCGTACCTTTCAAGTAAAAGGTAAGGTTTGCCAGGATCATGATTGGGTCCCATCTGTGGTTTTCACTTACAAGCTCGTAGAGCTGAAGCCACTCATCGGCGTCTTCGCCGTCAGTGCCCGAAAAGTTGCCAGGATCGCGGGGTGGAGTGGTCACAATGACCACATGTGAGGTGGGCGCCGTTAATGCGCGAGTCATGGCTGTTGGCGCAGCATCCCTGTCGGTAGACATGTTAGAAGCGGCAACTTGGCGTCCGCTGCGAAGCTCCATCGTGCTTTGCTACCCCGCACCTCCACCAAAATGTTATGGGAGGGAACACAGAGAAACGAGGTTACAGCTAAGATATATTTGCATGACGCCAAGCCTAAGCCGAGATGGCAAGCCAGAGTGTGCCCACCTCCCAGAATCACGTATAGTCTTTCTCGCTGTCTGTCTTGATTCTTCAGCATGATGTCTTGTAACAATATTGCAATGCACACCAAGCTGCACAGAATTATGTAGGGGTAACGACTAAGACGAAAGCCTTGCATGGCTCATAAAGCAAAATATGTGATGTTCTGTGTCATGGCAAACTTGGTCCTGCAATGGCAGCATAACAACTCTCGTGCTGAATTTTCTCAGTGGTGGGGGTGCCAACTTGTTTGCATAAGGAAAACAGCTTTGCATATGCAAGTGGCCATTATCGGGCAGGCAACAGGGTAATGGGATGATGGAAAGTGCGTCTAAGAAGGATGCTCTAGGTGGGCCTACTGGTGTCTGTCGTCTGCTATGCTGCACAGGAAGAAGCCAGAGAAACCCAAAGTGCTACTAAGCAAGCTAAACAACTTGAACACTGGATGCTACCGCAAGTGGCTACGTAAACGATTGGAATATTTCGACACCAGCCTTTCACCTTCAAGTCTTTTTAGATCAGGGAAGCTCAGATTTTGAAGGTATGCTGTATGTATATACTGTGGCAAGATCATCATCAGCTGCAGGAACAGTCAACCCACCCTGCTTTGTGCTAGCCATTTTACGACCACAAATTTCTTCATTTCTGTCTGCTTAGCCCTCAGTCATCTTGTGCCATGCTGCCCATTTCTTGGCATCCTTTCCAACACTGCCATTGACCGTAGGCTCTCGTGGCTTAACCTGCCATGGTGCATTTTTTAAAGATGATAGCCTTTCTTGGGTACCTTTGACACAAAAATTTTAGTCTGTGTCTGTCGGTGGACTTGTCTGTTTGTCCCCCAAAATGATACTCGGAATGGCCAAAATCTAACCCCATCCACAGCTCCCACCAATATTGCTCGAATTTTAATGTTCATACTTGTATGATTGTCGAATAAAAAGCAAATTTTGTGCATATCTGAGGCACAATATCAACACGTCAATATTCTGTGGTGTGTTTCTTTATACTAGAGAAGGCATACATAAGTGTTTCCAGAGTCCTTCAATGCTTTCTGGTCACGAAACTCTGCCCAAAAGTTGATATAGGGACGAAATCTCCCGCTAGCGGTGCCACCAGTCGTAAGGGGGCAGTGTAAGGGGGCCACAAGCCGCCGCCAGTGCAGGGATTATATGCGCACTATTTCCAACGTTTTGACGTGATTATGTGCGTGCTCTTCTTCCTGTTACCTTTTAATAAACGTCACTGAACGCAGCAATGCCATTAGATCAGTATAAACGTGATCCAGTGTCGACGACGAATGAAAGCTGTTTACTTAAGAATGCACGCGTAGCTTGCTTGGGAGTGCAGACCAACCTTATAAATAGCAGCACGTTTAAGGTGTTTTAACGCCGCGCGATAACGCATTGTGTTAAGAATTACCTCATAGCCCAATTTTATGCGTACTGCTGATGCCTCGAAGCGGTACGTCGTTGCTCGCCAGTGTATAAAGACGATGCTCATGCTCCGTGCTCCCGATGCGAGCAGCTACTGCTGGATCTGCTCGACAACGTGTTCGCGCCTGGCCAAAGGGCGATTCTGTTTATGCGGTAGTAAAGCTTTCTATTCTGGCAGTGCCGCAAATACGGGGAGGAACGGAATGAAATACTACTAGGCAAGACAGGGGCAATCGCATTGGTTTATATTCGGCTCGTCTCTCGCGCCCTGCCCCCCAAGTAATTGAATGAAGGGCATGGTCGAGCTAGATGTTTTATTCTAGACCTTTCAACTGAGTCTGCACCCAAATGCGCACTTGTTCTGGACACACGTTTGTGAGCGCCGATCGCTTTTTTGACGCGGGTACTTTCGATGTCGCGGTTGTAGCAGCTGAGCGCTTTTGCGACCGCTCGCTTCGATATTAAGGGTGCTTCTTGAATAGGCACGAGTTTCATGTGCTTAACATCTGAGTGATTCTTTTTTTACATGCAATTTAGTCGAGCGTCTCTTGACGTTTCCTTATGTTTACTGCTTAGAGCAGCATTAATTACCGGCCGAAAACCCACGATTTCTTCGGGAAGTGAAGTACAGCGGCCTAATCTGGAAGTTCCTTTCAATGCCAGTGCTAGCTGCTTGGCGACCTTTGCCTCACTACCTAGGTACCATACTATACTTTTTTTATGCTTGGGGGAGGGGGGACAGGGCAGTCAAGTTTTCTGCTTTCTGTCCCCTCAAGTCCTGCTTTCTGTCCTACGTCACCTGGATCCTGGGGCATCAAGGGATGGCGGGAAATGAAGCAGCGCACGCTGCAGCCCGAGAACATACACAGCCATTATGCTTAACACTGTGGCTTCCGCCACCCACTTGCCGGGCATGAACAGCGCACAGTTGCCCGCGAGGCTTTGTTTTTTTTTCTCGCGTGAAGAAATGTAATCTACATCTCAAAAAGAAGCTGACGACCTCAGCTGTTGTCCCTAAAAAGTGGAACACACAACCTGCATTTGCTGACGCTGTGCGGCTGTCAAGGAAAATGCTCTCAAGAATCCTTGCGTACGCGTCGCCACATGCAATTTTTCGCACTGTGTACGTCTCTACATGCTCCTCAACAATTTTCAGGAGAGCAAGAAGACGGCTGCTAGGCACTTTCAGATAGCCCCTCGATTTCGTTTGGATCAAGGCAGATGGCTGATGCGTTGTGGTCAACATTGTTTCGACGCAGGCTAAGCAATCCAACGCAGAAAACTTCTTGGCCACATATCCGCCGAGGTAATCTGAAATGGAGTACTTGGTTGACTGGGGGCCAATGTCCTCCACACAGTCTGTTGTTGGCTCTAGGAGGACATCGTCCAGCAAAACAGCTAGTGTGTCCACCTAAAATGTGCACAACTTCCTTAATTTGCAAAGTGATAGGGACTCTGGTGATAGAAAGGAAACTACAGGACACAAACTGCAAACTACCTGAGCCGTAGAGGGCTTTTCCTTGTCAAAAAGACCTTGCAAAGTGAGAAGCAGTTGTGGTCCACTTCCGTCAACTGAAGCTCCCTTAGGTGGCTGCACGAGGCCGTTTACCGACAGCATCAGGTAGATGAACAAAAACTGCTGAATAGTTGTTCGGCCCCCGTCTCCTGAAACATGCTTGGCTATCCCAAAGAATCGCTGGACAGGAAAAAAGAAAGATATTGGTACCCTCACACAAAGCCAAAATGTACCTGAATTAGCTCTAAGGGGTCTTGGCCGAGGTTTCCAACTAGGACATAACGGAAGCCAGACTTCAAGAGGCGATCAATGAGGGCCACCGTGGCAGCGTTATCCTCAGTGCACCACAAGTTGGTTTGCTAAGGAAGCACACCTGCCTCTGCTTTGGCAGGCTCTCTATGTATGTGCAGTAATCCTCCAACCACTTTATGTTCGCCTTCAATGTCTGTAATGCAAGAAATTGTCACGTTGAGTACACTAGAAAAAAAACATATTTACCCGCTCACCGCGATGTGCTCTGCTTCATTGTATTGCACGTCCTGTGGTCTTCTTGAGCTGAGGCAGTCAAACAGATTGTTCATCTGCTTCGTGAAGTCGTAGATAGCCGTAGAGTTATGTAGCTTCTGGCAGCCTTCTTGCTTGCTATAAAACTCCATTGCAGATGCTGTGCTTTCGCTGAAAAGCTGAAAACGATGGCACACTGTTTTTGAGCGAAAAAGCTCTTTGCATTGAAATTTGTCTTCTTTGACATTGTTTGTTAACAAATCATCAGCAAAGTTTCACGTCATTAGTTTGCCTGCAAGTAGCCTTAATAATTACTGAAAGAGCTCTTTTTTTTTTTTGACATTGTTAGCAAATCATCAGCGAAGCTTTACGACATAACTTCACCTGTAGTAGCCTTACTAAGTACTAAGAGTGTTTATTTGCCTGAACAGCAAGCCACACACTCATCTTCTGGAAGGCGTTGTGGAAGACGTGAGCCCTTGTGAGCTTAGGGACAGCACGAAGGCCAGCTTGTCGCTCCTCGTACTCCAGCAGGGGTGAGTAGTGGCAGTGATGGACCTCATGTCCTTGCAGCAGCTGCAATAAAGAAAGTGAAGCTACTGCTCGCAAAGGAAATAACCTAATGTAGATACGAATTACTGCTTACCAGAAACTTTCCAACCTTCTGAAGATTGTTCCTTATGCATTTGAAGACATGGGGTGGGTCGATTAGTGCCTGCACTGTTCGTGAAGAGTAGCATGGATGCTGGAATGAAGTTTGCAACTGTTTCTGGTCACTGTTTATCCCTGAAAAGGAGTTAGCGATGCAGTTAGTTGTGTTTGAACGATTTGAATTTTACAAATGTAACTCGTGTCCCGAGTGTGGCTGCTTGGGCTAGTTGTTATGGCATGACGATAGTTATCTGTCGTCGTTTTGTTCTCGCACTATAACTATCGTCGTGTCCCGAGATACTAACCCAAGCTCCTCAAAGCTGAATGATTTGGCGTTGAATTGTCGCATGTAACCGCATCGACAATAGCACCAGCGCTTGAAAGGTGCACAGTGCACTGGAGAAACAACTTCGCCACGATTGAACCAGGGCCTGCACCGGAGGAGCAAAAGGTCCCAACAGTCTGCTACCACTCTCCAAGAAATGGTCGGAAGAGAGAGACCAGGACGTGATCGCCATCTTTCTCACAGTCCGAGGGTCTTGTGTGCTAGGCGAAGTTAACCTTTCAGGGCAGAGCTATGTCTGACTCCCTAATGTGCAGACTCTTCCTTACGCTCATTTCGTTGAACATCAAGACACCTGTAAAAAATACATCAGTTCAGACATGCAGCACACTTATGATGTCTGAAGTCATAGAATGCAGTAGAAAGTTAATGTATTGTTCCAAACCTCGATGCTCTCTCTCAGGAAGTACTTGCAGCTTGTCTTTGAGGACAGTGAACAGAGTGCTTTCAAAACCAAAGTCAGCCTTCAGGCTCCTCAGGTATGTGTAGAGGGTGCGAGGGTTAGCCAAGGGAAGGTATTCATTCTCATGAAGAAATGTATAGACCGCTGTCGACTTAATCTTCAGCAGCAGGCAGTCATCGATCCATTCTTTTTTGTACCTAAACAGAGGGCAGGCTGCTTGTGCATTCAGATAAATCGAGGCTGGTGAGCGAACAGTGCAAGTAAATAACCACAGCAAGCTGAAAAAAAAATGCACGACATGCGTCACACTATTTTTCCTCATACCGCAATACACAAACAAAGCATTTGAAAATGCCCCGTCATTTTCATTATCAACATGCGCCTAGCTTACTCGAGTACGTGAGCAGACAGCTTGCATTATGCGATCATGCAAAACAGGCGATTTAGGGTTACTCTGACATGCAATGATAGCGTGCACTGCTCTTAAAAAATGTTTACAAGACAGTTTACAAGAGAGTGGCACGAAAAATGTGTGCGGTTATATCCATAGCTTCTTGGCAGTTATGTGCGGATGAAGCTTACCTGGCAGCTTTCGGAGATTTCGCGTTTGCCTTCATGGCAGACTGATCGAAAATAAGCTTCTCGCGGGTGGATAGCTTGTCCAGGTTTTGCACGAGCCTTGAATTTTCGTTGGCCAGAACTCTCATCTTCGCAAGCTCCTTCTGACACCGTTCAAGTCGTTGCCTCGTACTAGAAAGCTGCATCCTCAGCGTCTGCACCTCAACAAACGAACACACTGCTTGTTTTGTTTGGCAGGCCTGATCTGTGTGTCCGCTATCAGTGACTACTGCATCTGAAAAAAACAATTCAATAACACTGATCAGAAACACCTCAATGCCATGAGCCGCTATAACACAGGGTCATGCGACTGAAGGAGGAAAGTAACGCCGATCAGCGCAAGAGCTTACTGTCACTAGCTCCTCCTGCCGAGTCGGTGCTCGCATTTTGGCATTCCACTGTCGCGCATTCAGGTGACAATTCGCGCCGCCTCTTCACTGGTTGCCTCTGAATCGCTGGCTGGGAACGCGGTTTCGGTATTGTCAGGTAGGCCGGGAGCACGTCAAAAATCCTCGGAACGGCGTCGGTGCGAAGCCTCAGTCTCTTTCGCTGAAGTGACACGACCACCCCTTTCACGATGTGTTCATCGATTCTAAAATTTCGGCAGCATTAAAATGCTTTTCACAAACCCAAACGTTCTTGCCATCGAAGTTGAAACCGCCAGCTCCCACCCGCGGTATAGATCTCTTCCATTTCTCCCGAAGTTCAGCGCTACTGGGGAAACAGAAGAGCGACGCCTTTTCCTTGTTGCTCCTGTATCCGGAGCTGCGGCCCGTCACACAGCACGTCTTAGGCGTTGCTCCTTCAAATTTTCATGCCATCCACCTTGAATGCGGAGCACTGGCCCTTGAAGTTCTCGTGACGCTGATGCAGAAACTTTGTTCGAAGGAATACCGTGAGCTACCTTTACACAACGCCTTCGAGCTGCTGTCTCTGCCAATGCGTTCCGCCGAGCAATGGCCGGGCGCAACGGAGCTGTGGGCCCCCTATCCCAGCTTGCGCCGCGTAGCGGCCGCTCTTGGCAGCATATAAAGCTCTCCCATAGAGTGGCGGAAAAGTTTGGTGACCAGAATGGTATTAAAGGACTCTGGTATTTCTAAGGACCATAGCGTTTATCACCCTGCACTGACAATGCAATGCTATCCACGAAAAGGCAAGTGTTTCCAACGCTTTGCTAAGACGACACGGTGGTAGCATCTACCCATCGCCTAGCATTCTACATCTTATCGCCTTCAAGGCGGGTGCGCACGTTGCACGCTTCATTTGCCACATAGCGCTCATATCTCGTGTGTCTCAATGCGCTCGTTTGCCTCCACTGCACGCATCGAGGCACTCTAATGCAGCTCCCTCAGAATACCATTAACCGATTTTCTCACGCAGAACATCAAATCAACGTTTTTTTTTTACTTTTTCCTGACGCAAGACTATCATCTTTCGACGACATTTGCAGTGAAACATGTAGATACAGGGTCAATTTTTTTTTAATATTTACTAGGACATCGGCTACTCTTACTTAGTCTCTATCCATCTCTATTCACTCTATTGTTTTCTTATCTCCAAATTCAACTTCATTTTATATCTTATCTTCACGTTCCTATCTAAGTTCAATCTCAGTTCAAACTTCATCTAATGAAGAGATTACCTTGCTTGCATTATTTCGTTAAATCTGGAAATGCATAGAAAAATATTTCTTGGTCCTTGGATGCAAATTAATGTAGTGATACCTAGCACTGCATTTTATTTGTAGCTAACCCACGCCTGCGATTGTGAAAACCCCCCGAGGGCAGCCTAGACTGTTCAGACGAGACAAAAATAAATGAAAAGAAGAAACAAAGATTAAGCTGGTAGAAGAACTGGTTTGCTACCCTGTACAGGGGTGGGGCATCTCCAGGCAATGTAGTTTAGGTTTCGGTACCAAAATTGATGTCTAAAGGCACGACACGAAAAAGACGCTACGCACTAGTTACAAAATCACTGCTCAGTAAACTTCGGCAGCCAAGTCTACATTTTCCAGCATTAGCAGTTAGACAATGCAGTCCAGGTAAACAGCCATGTGAAGCCATGAGAAACTGCCGATACATAAAGACAGGGAGAACGAATGAAGTAGTTGCGCAAGCTAAAAAGATTTTTAATGCCATATGTTGTATAAATTATAACAAAAGCAACCACTTTGGTCTTTCTGTGGGGCCACTTACAGGGACAATAAGTCATCGTCGTCCCTAGCACCAAGCGAAACACAAAGGTTCTCCTGATTGTTGAGGTCATGGTTTGGCATGCATGGGCACTGTGCACAGCCTCGTAAAAATCAAAATTGGATCATAGCTAGGATGGCGAAATGGTCCAACTCAAATGTTTTACAGCGTGTGCTAAAAAAAAAAAATCATTTGTCAGAAAACTAGAACTTTCCGTTCTTCTTGCTCATTTCATAAAAGCTTAAACTGGCTTTGGTGGCCAAGTTAGTTCATTGGGGTTGATGACAACATTGAACACTGTTGGTACCTACCAGGAAATGAAAATTTTTTCAATGGGTTGGGAACTTTTTTAAATAGAGTATTATTATGTTTGATATTAAACTGTATGCCTGTCATTTTTTAGTTCCTTTGCACACTGTGTAGCCCCTTCTCTGTCAGACCTAGTCATTCTCCAGGTTTCTGCACCGTGTACAGTTAGAACCGGCAGAACAATGGTTTTACACTTTAGTGACAGTGGTAAGGTTATCATTTGTAAGTTGAGGATGTCTGCCATATGCACAACTCATTCTTATTCCTCCGTGAATTTCGTTTATATGAATAGGCTCCCCTGCTAGTATTTGCCTCGATTACACTCAAACCTTGATATACCAAATTATCGGTTATAACAAAAGTTGTGAAAAACAGTAGTTATAAGTAGTATTAAGAATATACTTATAATAAACTTGTGGATATAACGAAGTATTTTTGCAATAGATGCGAGTTTGTTATAACGTTTGAATGTACACGTACTGTTCTACTGATAGAAGGGTTTGGCTGTCTGACACCAACTCTTGCCCGACCACCTACCTTCATCTTTGTCTTCGGTACATACGCATCTTCAGTCCCACTCTGATGCCTTTCAAAGTTTATGTATTCACTTTTTTTGCCATTTTTTGTCGTCATTGCAAAAATGTCGTCTCTAACTGTTAATTGCCAATACGTTTTGTAGCAATTATGGCACTCAACTGCTCACCCGAAGGTCACGAGATCGAATCCTGGCTGCATTTTCGATGGAGACGCAAATAATTGAGGCCCCTGTACTTAGATTTTGGTGGTTGAAATTTCCAGTCTTTCACTACAGTGTCTTTCATGATAATATTATGGTTTTGGTATGTTAAACCCCAGATAATATTATTACCCATCTTACTCATTTTAATACTTCTAGACATAGAGCAAATCACAATGAAGAGATTGTATTTCCTAGACCACTTCCTTTCCCAATTTCTGCGATTTCTCTTTCAAGGATTAGGAATGCAGCTGTGAAACGACTGCACGAATTGGCTGTCGTATTCATGTGTGTTTCGAGTACTCCTCGTCGACGTGATGTCTCCAGAACTGCTGGCGTCTCCACAGAGATGAATGCCCTTTCATGATTTATGAATGCCATGGAAAAGGGCTTTGTTTTAGCTGGATTTCCTACCTATTACTTTATGAACCACATGAAAGTGATCTATGGTGAAGTACACTTTTCTGAAACCAGCTTGCTCTCCAAGTTGACTATATCAACTGTGGCTCTATTCTTATTTCAAATTATGATTGATTGATTGATTTGTGGGGTTTAACGTCCCAAAACCACCATATGATTATGAGAGACGCCGTAGTGGAGGGCTCCGGAAATTTCGACCACCTGGGGTTCTTTAACGTGCGCCCAAATCTGAGCACACGGGCCTACAACACTTCCGCCTCCATCGGAAATGCAGCCGCCGCAGCCGGGAATCGAACCCGCGACCTGCGGGTCAGCAGCCGAGTACCTTAGCCACTAGAATTTCAAATTATCTCTAAGAATATTTCGTACGATGCTGAAAGAAGGCTTATCGGTCTGTAGGTCAAGGATTATAGCTGTTGCTTTTTGTGTGTTAGGAAAATATTGGTATTTTTCCAATTAGTTGGTACAGTTAAAGTTTAAAGACATAATGTGTACAGTGTTGCCAGCTTCTTAAATAAGAAGTACGGTATCATCCATTTTTGATAAAACTGACTATACAGCATCTCCAACCGCCTTTCTAAGGGACATGCCTTGTATTGCCTATACTAAGTTTTCTTTTGGCTGCTTCTCTTGACGTTATAGTTTCGTATGTGACCAAGCTTACTTTCATTGATCAGTTTTGACAGCTTAGCAATTTCTATTTTATCTCTTGATGTAGCAGTTGCTTTCATCGTGCTTCTTCACGAAGTTTTTGGTGATTTGAGATAGCTTGCTTACTTTGTCTCTGTACTTTGCCTCAAATTTTAAGTATTGCTTAAAAATATATGTTAGCTGCAGTTTTTGTACACTCAATTTCATCATTTTATTCTTGTTCTGAACCACTTCAATTGTTTTCCAAGTACAATCCCAAGTTCCTCGTTTATTGCACAAGATATCGTCAAATAAGGGTGGCTTGTTTTGCTTCACTGTACATATAGCGAAGTAGTTGTTCACTTAGCGAGTGACATAGAATTGTGCATTCTCATGCTGCCAGTGACAGCTGCCATAGTGGACTAAGAAATTGGTGAACACATGACCAGGTATTTATGTCATTAGAGTGAAATATACTTATATGCAGGTATCTTCACTCAAGATTTAACCACATGCGTAGCTCAAAGAATAGGCATAATGAGCATACAGAACAATGTTTTGAATGCTTTTATTCATTTCATTTATTCATTTTATTCGTTTCTTTTATTCGTTCTGTCCAGGCCTGAAGGTGAAAATATGAGGTCAGCATGATATACACACACTACATACAGGTCAGCCAAAACACTCAATGAGATGTCCATTCTTGTCTGTGTGGACACCTGCACTTGCTGCTTATTACTCACTGCATCCAATGAAACACACACATTGAGAAGAAGGAGGGAGAGGCTTTGTCATCCATCAATGAACCAGTTGATAACCCACTGTTTTAACACCCTCAAGCATGCAGTCACTTCCAAAGTGGTGGTACAACTTTGACTCCTCAGTTCCCACTCTACGTGGACACTGTTCGTTGGCAACGACAGCACAGCTCTCAATAACACATTGTGACTTCTTACGCATTCCCTATGCTCATGTCGCCAAAGAAACTACAGAATCGCCTTTGCATGACTGCCATTGCTTGAGCTACACGAAACATTTAGCCTTATCCGCAGAGCCACCACATTATAGTGGTCACTGACTACTTGGGCTTGTGCTGACTGCCACCACTAAAGAACATATCAGCACATCCTGGTTGTTGCATTTTTCAATCAGAATACAGCTTGAATGTCACTCACAAGTCTTGAAAGAAACATCAGGACGCTGATGCTACTTCTCGTTGGCCACTACAGTCACCTTTCAACACTGAATGCTCATCTCGATGAGTGATCCAAAGCACATATCACCTGCAGTTCTTCAACCCATTCCTCTTGATCAACTTAGTTGTCACTTGTCTGATATGTTTACATCTTGTTGATGCAATAATTGGTACCATCATTACATTATGAAATGCAAGTGTTAGGGATTGTGCTACAAACAGTTAATTCCACCATCAACGGAATACTAGGGGTCTGCCACTAGTGAAATTTCATCTGAAATCTAACTTGAATCAATTGTGGCAAAAAATATCAAAGATAAAACATTTTATTGAAGATTGAAAGAAAGAACAAAGACATAAAATCTGCTCCTGTTTTCCGGCGCATAATGCAATGAGTGACTGCAACCGAAGAAAAATAAACTGTTCCGAAGAAACAAAAGCTTCTCCGTGTTACCTGGCTTCAGATGTCCTGAAATTCGTGTTTCCTGCAGTTGAAAATATGCTCTCACTGGCTGGCACCTCAGTAGCAGGATCTCCATGGTCTTTCCAGTATTTTAAAGGATCATCTTTTCTATGAATCAGGGACCCTTAGAAGAATTTTTGAACTTCTAGGTCTTAGATCGGTGTACAGGTACTTAAATACTAAAGACTTGTTATGATGACTGTAGATCTTGGCTTCCATAAAACTTAATGCATCCTACAGCAACTTCTCTCGGCCTGGTCTTGCAACTGGTGTAGCAAAAGACGTGACCTTTTGATCATTCTATCTGAGCTACAAACAATGGACCGCGCTGCTCCGACCTGTCCAGTGTTCTGGAGCTGCTTTCACAGTGTACTTGTACAGTCTGCTGTTGATACCAGCTGTCAGCAATAATGGGTCGTCAGAACATCATGAAATCTACAATGCAGTTGCACTATCTGCTCTGCCTCTAGTTGCAGCATTTTTATTGGAAGCCATCTTTACATGTACATATTCTCTTGAGTGACAAAGAAAAACTTTCATTTCAGAAGTTCCTGCTGATGTTCTATGGGTGTCCAATGCCATTTACGAGAGAACTTCCAGTAACTACATTCAGACTAATGGCCTCACACAAAGCTTTTATCACACACTGTAAGTGCTTTCAACGCCCGACATGCTACTCACCATTTTTGTTCTTTCATGGCCATACAACAAACTCACTTTTGCACTTTGCAGATTGTCATTTAGCTGCGACCAAATCAGCCTCAATCAGCCCACTGAACTATTGTGCATCACCGATGTCATAAAGTAGGGAGCGCCAAAATACAGTGAGAGCTTCTGGACAAATCGAAAAAGTTTCAGTACCATTTTATCAGGCCCCACACTGTTCTGCATCAAGAGTTTGCCAGTGAACAATGGCATTTACTTTCGAGGAGACGGTGTGTGCAAATACGGACACAATGAAGACGTCAAGGCACACCTTGTGGTGTCTTTCCTGTGTCCGTGCTTTCACGCCTTGTCTCTTTCAGAATGACTGTTATCACACCTCCCGATGGCAGCTGCCACTGTAGCAAGATTGTCCACGTTCACTGCCATAATGGGTGGCCAGAGTGAAGGTTTCCCAGCATGGGCAAAATGGAATGATAAGCATGATTTTCATTTTCAACGCAGTGAAATCTTGGTATAATGAACTTCAGGGGGCCCCGGCAAATTGTTTGTTATTTTGAAAAGTCGTTATAGTGAAAATCCAAAAATTAACCATACATACTTATTTTACACCGACCAAAATGACTTACCTTTAGAACAGTGGGTCCTTCAACTTGTTTTTCACGAGAAAAAATAAATGCACAAGTGAACACTAAAAAATGCACATTTACTCAATTATTTTTTTTTTTGACGCGTGCAGCACAAGCTTTGCAGAGCAAAGGCATCCAGCTCATCCACATATCGGTGGTGCGATCCACTTTCTCGTTTAGCAAAAACTGCTTCCGCTTTTTCGTTGCAAGTAGAGATGATTTGTTGTAGTAGCACCGCAGTGCGAACACCAACTTGCATTGGAACACAACTGACAAGGCCTCCTGGAGCACATGTAGAAGTGACAAAGATAAGAAAAACCCAAAGCATATGGCTGTCATCGCTTCTTCTGAAGAAAAGAAAGAGCTACAAAAGAAAATTCCTTGCGTTTCGTTTTCTGCTCCTTATGCTGTCTCGGTTTTCCACGCCCATGCGCCGACCTCTCCCTCTCGTGTTGCCCTCGCCCCTTGCCTTGGCGCTTGTAAACCTGCAGCGTCGGCGTTTCAGCCACAACAAAAACGAAAAAAAAATATCGTTTTTCGTTTTTTCCCCTCCGAGAAGCAAGGGGTTCGTTCGCTGTGTTGGCTGCTTGTGTACCCCTTCGGTGGTCGCTACGGATTTCAGAACAGGAGTTCGCTGTACTGAGGCATTGTTAATATAATGCAGAACTAAATTAGTGCTCTCCATTATGAAAAGTTCGATATTCTGAAGTATGTAGTAGTGAAATAGGTTTACATTAAAACTATTAGCAGTCAGTGAGGGTTTTTTAAAAAGTTTGTTAATCTGAAAAGTTTGTTAATGTGGGGTTCGTTCTATTGAGATTTCACTGTAGTATGTACAATTATCATCACTGGCTCCATTTTTCTCAGCACGCAGCCTGCTCAAATAAATCCTCGAGCAGAGAGCTTCGTCTCACACACACACACACACACACACACACACACACACACACACACACACACACACACACACACACACACACACACACACACACACACACACACACGCGCGCGCGCACACGCACACACACACACACATATATATATAAGTAGAACTAATACAATCAGGTGCTCGATATATTTGGTGGAAAAAGGCAGACAAAATTGAACAGTGTTCGAATATTGCGCACTAAGCAACACGATGGTACATCAGCATTATCTCATGGAATTCGAATCCTCGTGTACTTGGACAGATTGTGTACAGGAGTCTTTATGAACAACGTAAAGTCTTTGGTTTTTTTAAATATGCAATGCCACATTATCATAAAACACCAATTAATCTAAGCATACACAATCACAGTGCATGGTGGCACGAACAACTGTTTGTTTGTGCCACCTAGTTGACATCTAGTTGACTAGTACACCCCTTTGAAAATTAGCATGAGGTCGGTAGTCGTCACGCTTAAGCTTCTGGCGACCTTGGTCCTCGCCCGTAAAGGAACGAGCCAACTTTTGACAATCTTCTGCATACCTAGCAATGTAGGAAATCGGACTGTACCCGCAGGGGTCAGGTGTGTAAGAAACTATGGTGTCAGGCATGCATGATGGTTCGCGTCAGTATAAAAGAAAAAACGGTGAAAATCCTGTGGTCGCTTGCGTTGCAGTGTTGTACGCATATGTGACGAAAGGAAGGACGGCATCTCAGTTTGCCTGGTCAGATGAGGTGTACATCGTCAGCATATCACTGAGAGTGCGGTTAAATCGTTCGGTTAGGCCATTGGTGTGCAGATGGTATGCGCTGGTTTTGCGGTGAACCATGTTAAACTGAACGAGCAATGCTTCGAGGGCTTCGGACAAAAAAACACGTTCTCTGTTGCTCAGAAGTTCCCGGGGTGTGCCGTAGTGCAGGACGAAGTTGTGTAAAATGAAAAATGCAACTTTTCTGGCTGTTGCTGTGGGCAATGCTGCTATTTCTGCATAACGCATAAAGTGGTCTACACCGACGATGATCCTTCCATTCCCAGAAGAGGTCAAGGGAAGCGGACCGTACAAATCAATGTCGACGCAGTCAAATGGACGCGCTGAACATGGGAGAGGTTGAAGTGTACCGGCGGCTTGTTGAGGAAAGCCTTTTGTCGCTAGGCAGTACAAGCGCAAATATATTTGCACTCATACGAATACATTACGCACCAATAGTACCTCGGACGCAAGTGGGTGTAGGTCTTGAGAACGCCAGGGTGAGCGCTTTGGAGATCGGCGTGGAAAGCAGCACACATTTGCATGCGCATGTGGTCTGGTATCATAAGCAGCCACTTCCGGCCATCAGAAGCATAGTTCCGTCGATAGAGGAGACCATCTCGAGTGGCAAAATGTGGCACTTGACGACGTAGAGCTCTGGAAGTGGAGTAAGCTGATGGATCCGCCAGAAGGTTGAGCAGGTGACAAACCCATGTTTCCTAGCGTTGTTCCACTGACATGTCGGTAACGTCGACTGGCCTGACGGAAAAGGACGGTGAAGCTGTGGCGGATGCCAGAGGTGAACGGGAAAGAGCGACCGCGTCAGAGTGCTTGCGGCCTGATCGGCACACAACACGAACATGCAGCCTCAGCGCCCAGCGACTGGGACATCCTGATGGATCTTTCAGCGACGAGAGCCAACACAGAGCGTGGTGATCCGTGACGACGTCGCAAGGGCGACCATAAAGGTACGGACGGAACTTAGCCAAAGCCCAAATTATAATGAGGCATTCTTTTTCTGTGACGGAATAATTGCACGCAGCTTTCTTCAGAGTTCGACTCGCGTAAGCGACGACGTATTCTTGGTATCCCAGCTTTTTTTGAGCCAACACAGCACCAAGGCCTACACCGCTGGCTTCAGTATGAATTTCCATGAGCGCATCTGGGTCAAAGTGTCAGAGTATCGGAGGTGACGTTAGAGTCAGTATGAATTTCCGTGTGCGCATCCGGGTCAAAGTGTCAGAGTATCGGAGGTGACGTTAGCAAGCGCCGAAGCGTCTCGAAAGATGTGTCGCACTCTCGTGACCAAGCAAACAGGCCATTTGAGGCTGTTAGAAGATGGGTAAAAGGGGTGATGATGGAAGCGAAGTCACGCACGAATCGGCGAAAGTAAGAACACAGCCCAATGAAAGCTCGAAGTGTCTTCATGTAAGTGGGCTTGGGGAATTCGGCAGCGGTACGGAGTTTCACAGAGTCCAGCAGAACGCCTTCTATGCAAACGTGACCCAGTATCGTCAACTGGCGTGTCGCAAACTGACACTTCTTTATGTTGAGTTGAAGACCAGCTGAGCTGAGCTGAGGCATGTCAGAATCTCCTGCAAGCGGACAAGGCGAGTTGGAAAATCCCTAAAAAAAGACTACGATGGCGTCCAGGTAGCAAAGGCAAGTGTTCCACATGTAGCCGCGAAGGACGATGTCCATCATCCGTTCCAATGTAGTTGAGGCGTTGCACAATCCGAACGGCATGATTTTGAACTCGTCCATCAGGTGTGACGAAACCAGTCTCAAACGATCAGTGTCAGCCATCAGTACTTGCAAATACCCTGAGGGTAAATCTAGGGATAAGAAATATTCTGCGCCTTGTAAGCATTTGAGAGCATCATCTGAAACATCCGGCTGCGAAGTTAACAAACACTTCAGCTGGGGAAAAGTGGCATCACACTATGAGGTTTACCAAAACAGACTATTCTTGCATAGAAGGCTTGCCAGGGGGTGAACGACATTCGCAAACCTGGGTATGAACTAGTAGAAATACGAGTAGAGACCGATGAAGCTACAAAGTTGTTTCACAGATTTGGGTCACTCGAACGATTCAAAGGCCGTTGTCTTCTGTGGGTCAGCTCTAATGCCATCTTTATAGACGATATGTCGCAACCTCAATGTCTGTCGCACACTGAGTGCCACTTTTTCGAATTCAATACGAGGCCAGCTTTTTCAAGAATGTTGCAGGAGCATTACATAATCCAAATGGCATTACATTGAATTCGTACAGTCCGTAATGCGCAATAAATGCCATCTTTCCCTTGTCAGCTGCATACATCGGAATTTGCAAGTAACCTCATCTCACATCATCAAAAGAAAAGTAGGAAGTGGAATGCAGGCAGTCCATAGCATCATCGATGTGCAGCAGTGGATAGACGTTTTTCTTGGGTAACAGAATTCAGTCGGCGGTACTCAATGCATAATCTACATGCACCATCCTTCTTCACTAGAATGACAGGAGCAGCCCACGGGCTAGCAGATGCTTGTGTTATTCCCTTTTCCTGCATTTCTTGGACTTGCTTGTCGATGATCTTGTGCTCTGATGGTGCCACTCGGTAAGGCTTCTGCCTAATGGGATGTGCTAACTCTGTGTGGATATGATGATGTATACGGGACACTGGAATTGCGGACTTTTGGCAGTTTCGAACACTTTTGAGTGCTTAGATAAAACATCGAGCAGTGTATGACATTCGCTTTGGTGACTTGCTGACAATTTGTCGCAATTGGGCGTCCTCTGAACCTTGTGAACCTAAATGTCCATTCTGGCTTGTAGCGTCAACAAGCGCAACCAGCGTCGTAGATGATTCGGGTTTACATACTGCAAGTTTCATGCCACCTGGCAAAACTGCGAGATCCATGGAAGTGTTCATTGTCCCCATACCTGCCCGTCCATCAGCGGCCGACACCACACAATGGGGAATGAGAATGTTCGTTGTCAGGCAGGCCAAAGAATTCCATTCGAGTATGGCGTCGAACGTGCCACAGTTGTTACCAGAACATGTCACGAGAACACACACAACAGAAAATGCATTTGTCGAAAATGAATTTTGTCGTCTACACAAAAAAGATGCATTCATCACGAAAAAAGTTTTCCATGAGCGCCGCTGGTGCCACGGTTGTTACCAGAACATATCACGAGAACACACACAACAGAAAATGCAGGAACGACTGTGTCCACACAAAAAAGATGCATTCATCACGACAAAAATTTTCCATGAGCGCCGCTGGGAAGGTACCGTGAACGAAAAGGTGCACACTTCTACAGTCTACAGTTGCCCCAAAAAGTCGATACCCAAGATAACGTCATGTGTAGACTGCGGAATAACTGCAAACTCTGTGCAATACACCTTGCCACACTCAGAGGCGTCCACAGTGCAATATCTCAACTGGACACAACGCGGCGCCACTTACATCTCAAGATGTCACACGTAGGCTCAGGCGAAACATCACTTTAGGTTCGAGCTGGTTCGTAAAATTTACACTCATCACTGAGACTGTCGCATCTGTATACACAAGTGCCATAGTAGCAACTCCATCGACAACTGCATGAACTCTGTTCTTTAACATAAGTCTTAGAAATAAGATTGACGACTTTCACTTGCTGTTAAGTTCTCTTCAGCCTGCAATTGTATTAGGCACTGAATCATGGCTCGATGCCACTATCCTTGACAGAAAATTGTTCCCTGTTGGGTATCACTGTTTTAGGCGGGACTGTGAATCTAGGGGTGGTGGTGTATTTATTCTTGTAAGATCAGACTTACCTTGTGTTCGAGTTGATTGAGCATTGGAATGTGAATCTGTATTTTGCAAGTTGCGGGCTGCTAATGGTCAATCTCATTGGTTCTTATTATCGCCCACCTAGTGCCTCTTGTCAGCAGTTAGCTCAATTGACTACTTTTCTTGAGACCGTTCAGTGTGATCACATTATACTGGGAGGTTTTAACCTTCCCGGTTTGGACTGGGGGTCAGGTAATTGTCTCGCAGGTGGTACAACAGGTGGTTTATACAAAGCCTTCTTTGAATTTATGCACGAAAACAGTCTGCATCAGTTGGTAAGAGATCCCTCCCATAATGATGATACTGGTAACGTGCTTGATTTGTTGCTGATGCGTCGAACATTATTTCACATATATGTGCTTTGCCCGGCATAAGTGAGCATAAGGTTATTGTAGCGGACGTTACATTTCAAAATGTGTGTGTATCGAAAAAAGCCTCCAGAACAGTGTATGCATATAACAGGGCTAACTATGCTGCACTAAATCTAGCTCTTGAATCTTACTTTCCTACTTTTGACACATTGGCAGATGAGTTAAACGGGGAAGAGTAATGAGGAGTACTTAAAGAGAAGCTTTTTGAACTGCGTGCTAAATTTGCTCCCGTTCGAACACTCTATTCCAAAAGTTCAAAAGATCAATCGTGGTTTAACAGGAAACTCAGTTCTTCATTAAAAAAATCAAAAGAATCTATCGGCTTAGCAAGACTCAGAAATCTGATAGTCGCTACTTACAGTTAGCAGAGTTAAAACGTAGATTTAGAAAGCTCGCTGGATCAACCAAACAAAGATGCTTCACTGGCCAGAGGCTGGTAGATGATCCGAAGGAATTTTGGAAATACATTAAAAGAAACGGTAAGGAGGACACTTCTGTTCCACCACTGCACTGGTCTGACCGAATTATTAATGATGATCCGAGTAAGAACGAAATTTTTTTTAATTACTTGTCATCGGTATTTCAGTCTGCTTTTTCAGATGCTAGTGCAGTTACAATTAATGATTTTTCTGTCCAAGGAGACAAAATGTCTGAGGTTGTGTTTAGTGCGACGGGAGTCGAGAGATTATTGCAAGGCTTGAAACACATGAAAACGAGTGGTCCGAATGATATTCTGCCATCGTTTCTTATTAACTGTTTGGGCACTCTGTGTTTATATTTTTGTTGTTTATTTCAAAATTCCTTAAAGGACGGCATTGTTCCTGGAGACTGGAAGTTGGCCCGCGTGGTACCAATCCATAAAAGTGGACAGAGGGACAGAGCTGAGAATTTTAGGCCAGTGCGGTAACTAGTATTGTATGCTAAGTTAAGGAACATGTGATTTATAGCAGCATCATGTCTCACCTTGTTGCAAATAACCTTCTTCATCCTAGTCAGCATGGCTTCTGGCAGGGCTTATCTTGTACGGCGCAATTGGTAGAATTTACTCATGACCTTGCCTCAGCTGTCGACAAGCAGCAAAGTGTTGACTGTATATTTCTGGATTTCAGAAAAGCTTTTGACGTCGTTACGCATAGTCTCTTGATCCCTAAACTTCGATATTACAAATTGGATGATAGGGTTATTGCTTGGATAGCTGAGTATCTTTACTCAAGGCAGATGTCTGAGTCCTCTACATATGTAGCTGTGACCTGTGGTGTACCACAGGGATCAGTCTTAGGTCCGCTTTTACTTTTGTTGTTCATATATGACATCACTTTCGGTATCACATCATATTTAGAATGTTTGCAGATGACTGTATAGTATATAAGGCCATCAATAGCGACCTTGACAAACAAGCACTGCGAAATGATTTAGATTTAATTGCCGCATGGTGTGAAAAATGGAAAATGTCGTTGAATGAGAAAAAAAGCGTCCACGTCACCTTTACCAGGAAACTCTCGCACTGCAGAAATCATTACATGATTAATAACGTTAATCTTCAACATGTCACGGAATATAAATATCTAGGCGTATTTTTCACTGCTGATTTGAGATGGAATAAACATGTCACTTATGTTAGGAACAAGGCGGTAGGAACATTAAGTTTTCTGAAACGTAACTTCAGTAGTTTACCAAAAAAACTTAAAGAGCAGCTCCATTTTACACACGTCCGCAGTATACTGGAGTATGCGTGCACCTGCTGGGACCCATATACTAAGGAACTTACAGATAAACTTGAAAAAGTGCAGAATAGAGCAATTTGATTTATCCTTGGAAATTACGACAGGATGCTTAGTGTGACAGAGAGCAGAAAAACATCAAAATAGGATCGTCTTGATAACTGTCATTGATACCTCAGATTAAAATTCTTTTATAGCATTTATCATTCGAGAACAGAGATCATCAGGCAATTGTATTTTCAACCACCCAACTATGTTTCTCAAAGACGCGATCATCACTTAAAAATGCGCGAGATTCCTTTTGGGGGTGACGCTTTTCGCTACTCTTTCTTTGTCCGCACTACAAGAGAATGGAACACTCTGCCACCGGAAATAGTCTCTATTGATTCAAGTGATGATTTTTTCCATGCTTTATGAATGTTTTTTTATGTGTTTGATCATATGTACTGTACCCTCCTTGCTGTAATGCCTTATGACGTGCAGGTACTTAATAAATAAAATAAAAATAAAATAAACACCGATGAGGGTATATTTGTACATAGCGTCTGGTATCTCGCGACCTCACCCCCACTGGCCACACCAACTAGTTTTCCAGCGGCGGTGATTGAGGCCAGCTAAATATTGCATGGCCCGTTTGGTGCGCGTGGTTTCCGTGACGTGAAGAGCGGACCATCGAAAAGTTGGTGAGATGTGTAGAAGGGCTGTCGCTGATATAGGCGGTGGTCGCAAAAACGTGCCATGTGACCCGAGAAGCCACAGTTGAAGTAGTATTAAAAATTGGGCAATTTGGTAACAATTTATTTTTTAAGGGAAGAGAGAAGTAGGAAGACACAGGACGAGCGCTGTCCTGTGTCTTCCTACTTCTCTGTTTTCATTTTTTGCGCTGTTTACCTTAAAAAAATGCCACAGTTGAAGCACACCAGAAAAGGTCGAGATACACGCAGCTGTCAGAGAACTGACTCCTCTCAGAAGGCATGGAATAGTGGTGCCGCTCTTCAGCGGCACCGTAGGCAGGCGAGGTCGGATAATCAGGTGGGTGAAAACTTCGTAATTGGGAGATGGGTAATGAGGGAATCCAGCCTGCCATGTGCCTTGGTATTCATAGGTATCTGCTGCGTTGACCGATAGTTGCCATGGTGCAAGAGTAGCCGAAGTTTGCACACGTTCTGGTGCGCTTGTGTAGGCATCCTGAAAATCACTGGGGCAATGATAGGTCCACTCACATCGAAGCAGCTGTTCTCCGACCATCTGCTGTATGGTCAAAGCGCGGCCCTTACGCGACCTTGCTTTGAACACTAGCCACAGTGAGGACGTAGGACAGGTGGCCCAATTTCGGAGATCTGTAGAGTGTTGAGCGATTCAAAAGTACGACAGTGTTTCATTAGGTCAGACAGGGAGTTCAGGCTGTCTTTTACAATTAAGAAATTGCACACGTCTTCGGCTATACTCTTGAAAACGTGTCGAACCTTGTATTCTACAGACATCCTGACATTCACGATCTTGCATAGCTTTAAGATTTCTTCTATGTACGTCGTACATGTCTCTCTTGTAAGCTGTGCCCTCTCAGACAATGTCTACTCTGGGCGTTTCTCCTTTGCATCAGAACCAACGAAGCACTTCTGCACTTTTTTGACAAAAAGTAGCCAAGTCGTGAACATGTCCTCGTGGTTTTTGTACCACATAAGGGCGGTGTCAGTTAACGAGAATACATGACTGAGCTGTTCGAGTCCTAGCCATTGCTTTTGCTCACCCGCTTATGTTCCCGAGTCACGCATCAACGTCTTTTCCTGAGGTCCTGCCGAAGATAGATGGCACTCGGTAGTATAGCACGGAACCCGCCGAAGTTGGCCTTGAAGCGTTAGATGTCTGGTCTTGGGCCATTATGATCGGCGAAGATGAGAGTCCGGCAAGGCAGTGGCTGCGGCAAAGTCCTGGTAGTGAAGCTTCCGTCCTTGAATTCGTCCTACCCAGCACCTTTCACCAATTTGTTAGTACAGCGAAGTAACTTAAGGGGGTTTTAACGGCACTGAGACCGCTATAGTGACATAGACCTTTGTGACATATATACTGGCATAAACCAGTGTGGTCTCACCTTTGTTTTTCCTGGTAGTGACATAAATGATATGTGTTAAAGAAGATAATCGCACTCTTCACATGTTTAAGGAAGAATGCCATCTCAATCTGACCATCAGGAGTACTAAAAACATGATGTCCAAAAACTCAAGAAGTTGCCCGAAATTGCATCTCGAGAAATACGCAATACAAACGTAGAAATGAAAGCTCATCTTTTAGGAAATGATGAGCTTTTAAAAATAATTTCTTTCATTATATGAGGTTTCTTCTCATTATAAGAGGTTAGGAATTATGGTTATTTTGAGCTTGTGGCTTCGGTGAACTCCACATGTGAAATGTAATGGCGAGAAGCTAAGAACAACTGAGAAGACTCAAGGCAATGAGCTATCTTAAGGTTTTTATTGCCACCTTGAGCTCCATAAAGGCGATTTGTCTTCTACAAGTTGAACTACAACCTTGATTTTTCTTCATCATGAAAGTAGAGAAACTTGTGAAAGAAGTTGAAAACAAAAAAAATGTGTAATTTTGAAAATTCGAGTTGCATCTCCATCAAATGACCACAGTGTCGGTCACCACCACATTTACGCTCACTCACCATGATCCAGTATTGACGGTAGGAACAAACATTGCATACTCTGCATACGCTGCATGAATGTATGCTTACTTATATGTAAGAAATTAGCAGTATTGGTACACATAAAATGTTAATTACCAAATCAGGAACTGGAGCCACGTAGATGGTTGCACAATGTTGAGTTTGGGGCATGATGTACAGAACAATGCTATCATCAGAACATCGCAAGTTTAGCTACTAGTTTTGAACTCTAAAACACTGAGTCAACGACAAGCACTGGAAATATGGCTGTTAGATAGTGAAAAAGCATGTGCTAGCCAAAGAAATTTGCCAAGATGTTCATGTAAATCACAGAATTTCACAGTAAGCTGAGCTAGTCTGTATTCAAGGAATGCATTTTAGATGTCTAAAAACATTAAGCTGAAAAGATGCGTTCATTGAACATATACTTTAAAGCAAAATGAAGAAATGCAACATTCTCGCATTCATGTGGCATTAGGAAAACACACTTGCAATAGAAAAATTTTGACCCTATAGCATAAACTAAGAACCTGGATAACTGGTTGGACTTCACAACTACAGTATGCACATGGACAATGGCCAACGACCATATACATACCATCTCATGGAGCGACTGCAGGAACCACAAAATATTTCCTGTGGTGGACTGTGGCACAGACTGCGATCATTGGCCTCGAGGTGCCCATAAGTACAACCAAAGAATGCAGACATTGGCTGAGCAGTTTCAGCATGGCTATCATTTTCTAGCAGACCGAACGTCTAGAATTCATGTTAATGTGCACTAATGAAGGCCCATCTGTCACATGCCCAAAGTTATTGAAATCTGTTCAATTAATATGCCGATAATTCTAAGCGTCAGCACCCAACCCAAAGCTGTAGCCAGAACTACACATCACAAAAAACCTACTAGCAACGTGCATCAAGGCAGACTTCCTTGGCTGGCTGCTTAGGCATTGAAACACAAAACTTGAGATCATGTACGTGTGTCGAAAAAAGTAAATGGTTACATTAGCCCAACCCGTGAAGTAAACAAAAATTAAACAACACCAATGAAAATGAAATCACAAAAACATGCTTGCCACAAATGCTACTACTACAGCAAAAGCGTTTACTTTTATACTGACCAACATCTTGGGGTACTCATATTCGTCTTCAGTAACAATTCTCAAAGGCAAACGACCACACCATGGGGCAAGTTAAAACATGCAGTAGCCGCAATGCCTGTACTGGCTATCAGCGTAGTATTTAAGGTGCTTCAGTGAACCCCAGTACCTGTCTCGCTTCAATACTCAAGGCGTTACCCTTGTCAAGATGGATAAATAGGCTAGTTGGTCGAAAACACAAACACAAAAAAGAATGGGACACTAAAGAGACATTATGACAAGGTTTACTGTAGCTCTATTCAGCATGTAAATGTGTTTGCTGCTGCAATATGTAAAAGGATGCTGAAACTGGTCCTTGGTACTTGTTTATTGTCCCACTCTAAATGATTCAGCAACATTAAATTGAACAAAAGTGACATAAAATTACTCTGATTGTGTGATTGATGATTTTTTTAACCGGGATTCCTTTAAGCGGACAAGATGTGTCATGCCATTTCAGTCAAACCTGAAGGAAATGGTGACAGGCAAATGAACCGGCCAATAACCAGTCACACCTATGGTGGCGTCTGGTGCAACAACACTTTCAGCACTGCGGTCATTCGCATTCACTGCAATCTAGAAAGCAGGATGGTGGGTCACTATGTGCACAACATGAATCAGATATACAAAAAGGTTTCGCAAAACAATTATAAATAGATGATACGACCCTTGCTCCATAATGCTAGATGAAAACAAACAAAAAAAAGACCCCTCCTCCATGTTTCGTAAATGCCACTTCAAAACTTGCGTATGCATCACACACACCAAACACACAAACAAGGTATAACAATGGCAACAGCTGCTTCCTTAAATTAAAATGATGAAAACAGGTTCAGCTGGCCGCAATGTCTGATGCTGCAGTTGCAGTACACCGGTCGCTCTGTCCACAAAGTATAACCACAGGGAAAGAGAAAAAAACTGCTTCGCTTTCGTCACCCGAGTTGCACCACTGTGTAGCAGAGGTCAGTTCAGACAGAAGGAGAGTCCACAACACACAAACACACTGGAGTCTGGAACTTTTGATAGGAAGCCAACCTGGTGCCCAATGAGTGAGCACTCCACGAAAGACCACACACCACAAAGAATCCTACTGCAAAGAAGGAACACGAGAAGAAGGGGAGGGACAGTTCATGGCTCACTCGCACAGGAAACCGACCTCGGCCACTAACGAAAGGAAGAGTCGAGCTGATGGCATCCAGCAAGCCTTGTCACAGGGCTTTCTTGCCCTTGATTTTGTCAATGATGTTGCAGATCTTTAGAGCAGGACCAAGTTTGAGGCCCATGTACTTCATCATCATGTCGCTGTTCAGGAGAAGCAATGCTCGGCCATCAATCTCCTGCAAGTATGGTGGGTGCCCTGTTTACAGTGGTGTGTTGGAAGGTGCCTTCATTATGCGAATGGGTTAAAAAACATGGGGCTGACATCTGTTTCTGTCATTCCAAACAGCTCAATGCTTTAGAGCAACAGAAGTGTGTCAACAGGGAACTGTGAAAACAAAGTTCACAAACATGGTGCAAGTGCTCCTGTCATGGTTTCAAAAAAAGCAAAACCAAAAACGACAATGTAGCAGCCAAGAATGATGGTACAGCTGTCATCAGCAATAACTGTGCAGCTGGCCTAGCTTGCACAACTTAGGCTACAAATTTTTAAAGCTACCTAGGAAAAAAAAAAAAAATCGAGCAGATTCCATGCAATTTTTCTGGAATCTATTATAGAAGCTCCGATGGTTCGACAATACAAAAAGATGAACTGCTTGCAATTGGCATCAATGATGTACTTGGCAGGGCAAAGGTAAGCTTTCTAGGAAAATATATGAACTCAAGCCAATTTTTAGTGGTGCTGCATACAGTGCGGGTGCAATAAAATTTCAGCAAAAATGAGTAGCTTGTGCTTTCTATGCAAAAGGCCAGAGTCGGTGTATAAAGCATTAAAGTTACGAAGCATGTTTATGGGCATAGCATATTTTTTATTGCTATGGTTGAGAAGAAGAGCACACAAACATGCACATATAGCACTGTGGGTTTGTCTTAGTGCCTTTCTTGTGTCTCATTTCTTTGTGATACTATAGTAACCAGGAGTAAAAGTGTCAGCCTAATGTCCGAAATTTTCCTACGTGCTGCAGGGATTCAGGTGACTCGCTCAATTCTTGAAGAGCTAGAATACTTTAGGCCACAAATGCTCCACTGATGTGCGAAGCAAACGTAATAGTCAACTACAAGCACTTTTACAGGTGCAGCAAGGCACAGAGACAGGATTGCAGATAATTGTGACAAAGTGTGAAGTTGCACGACTACTGCATATTGGACCGCAGATAAAATATTTCACCATCATCAACAGGACAATACACATGCTTTTGGTGGCTGGCAATTACATTGTTCACAACTTAAAGAGAAAGTCGTACTGACACAGTGTACTACGACTAATGACGTGTGATGGGACTTGCACGTGGTACAGAACTCGAGACGTGCTAAACCACAAAATTCTGCTTTGAATAGAAGATTCCAGGACATATCAGTCATAAAGACTAGGGATATGAGAAAGAAACTCACATGTCTGCGGAAAAGGTCCGAGTGTGTGGCCAGAGCTGCATCCAGGTTTGATATGTAACGGATCACATCTTCAATGCTCCACTCTGATGGAGGGGACGATGGCGGCGGACCGGGCTTAATGGCAGGGGGGCTTGTCATCGTGGTGACTACTACAGACCTCTGCGATTTTTCTGAGTGATGGCTTGTTGTTGAACTGGCTGCGAGGTTTACAATCAGCAAATTGCATATAATCTGCTTGTGACACCACCAAGCGTGGATTGTTGGAGACAGAGCAACAATAACAGTGGGAATCAGTATGTATTGTACTGGAATGGCTGTACGAATGAAATCAGTTCCAGATAACTCTGTTGCTTATTCACTATCTGCGGCCATACCTATTGCCACAAGTCTGCTAGACAAGCAATACGGAAATCTCTGCGGGTATTTCTTGAACAAAGTGAGCAGTATTTCACTGAAGAGGTTGAACGGTGGTTGTTTTGATCAACTAGATCACTACGTATCGCACTATGACTGCCGTTGTGTTACATCATTCTATTTACTCGAAAAAGCTTTTTGCCAGCTACTGGCAACCTTTCCATAAGAAAGGCCCCCTGTGAAACATCTATTCCATTGCAGGTGTTTACCAGTGTGGCTACAAAGCACAAGGACTTCGTTAAATTGAATATGCGGCACACAAATTGCCAAATGATAAGAAATAAACACATGGTCCTTTAAGGAGCTGAGATCATGAAATAAGTAAAGTTCATTACATTGCCTGTTTTATTATACATTGCAAAGAATTGTAACTGTTTTTTTTGCAAAATTCAGTCACGTTGAAAAAATCTATATCTGCAATAAAAGAGTCTGGGTGAGGGGGCAAGTGTTGTGAACTGCACCACAATGTATCCGTACTACATGCCACTGCCAGCCTGACAAAACAACAGTAGCACTAAAGGCTCAGTGCACTAGTGGTGTTGGGCACAGTTCATTGCACCTCATTGGTGCCTATGCCCAAAGTTTGCATTTATGGCTTTATTTCAAGCTGTACAGGTTCTATTGTGCAACGTTACAAGCACTGTAACATACAAGTGTGCACACCAAAAGGGTGTCATCCTGTGACGGTGCATACGCGGTAAACTACAGTCGAACCTCGATATATCGAACGGTGCGGCGATTGCGAAATAGTTCGATATATCCACAATTCGATATAAAAAAATCACGAAAAAAATGCATCAACAGCTTGCTGAAAACAACCAACGAACCGTTCAAGCGTGGTGCACTAAATACTCACTTGAAGATTCAAACATAGTATTTATTGTGTTGGTTTAAAATATTGAGAAAGAGTAGCCTGCTTTTTGTTGGCCACGGCATGTTTGACGACTGCGTCCTCAATATAGTCTAGGCGATCCATAAGTGATAAGACGGTGCCTTCAATCGCGCTGCAGTGGCGGCGCACAAGGGCCAAGGCAGCTACGACCTGAGCTGATGTCAGGAGCGGGGCACCATCAGCGCTTGCGGGATCCACCTCGGCAGAGTCTTCATTTGGCTGCTCAGCAGTAGCTTCGGCGACAATCTCCACATTCGTGAGCTCCGCCGTTTAGTTAGGCCTGTTGCGCACCACAGCGCGCGACAGGCCTAACTCCAAACGCACGAAAACTGCGAGCACAACGACCGATGCGTGCCGATGCTACGGGGGAGGAGCTTGCAACAAGTGCGCAGTGTGCCGTTGACACCATATAGACTGCAACGACTGCAAGCTGCAAGGCTGCGGCGCGAGTCCGGGTGTAAAGCGCGCACATGGCGCGCCCATGCCGGCTCGCCTGA